>NW_020689754.1:0-10572 GCF_002925995.2 Terrapene triunguis
TAAATTTGTTAGTCTCTAAGGTGCCACAAGTACTCCTGTTCTTTTTGGAGGTTTCCTAGTTATCTATGGCGAACTACTTTCCATAGCAGGATATGTCACGTAAATCCTCCTTCCATGCTAGACCTGTCAAACTATTTGTTTATGAATGTTTGTTACTTACAAATTTAGCTCCTTTTTTAGTTATCCAGTCATTGCTGAACCAATCTTGACTTTCCCAAAATATATTTATTCATAGGTGTTTGTTGAAGAGTTTGGATGAATAACTTCCAGCCTGTAGCTTTACAAGTTCTTCCTTTGACCGTTCGATGTTCAGGATGTGTGGTTAGTTGCTTAAGTCACAGGGCATTATTTCCGCTTCCTGATTAGGTGACTGAAACATTTTTAAGCAGGAGACTAATGAATAGGGAATAACACTCATCCTGTGTGTATTTGTGGATGAATTAATCATTTGTATTACAATTCATGAAACTCCTGGGGTTCAGAGACACTTTCACAAACACCAGGCAGTTGTCCGGATACTTATGAATAATGAATTGTATCATGAATCATAGTGGAAAATAAATGCTGACGTGGGAATATTTTTGTGAACAAAATTGCTATTGCCCAAATTTTTCTCCTCGACCCCCCAACACTCATGCATGCCTTTTTTTTTTTTTAACAATGAAATTTCAAACGCAGGAGCCATGCTCCAGTAGCAATAAGCTGTGGCACATTGTGCATGAAAGGGGTTTTGCTGCACTTTGCCTTCAGCATTGTGTGTCTCAACACCCCGTAAGTGTGCATTGCCAGCTGGCTAACGTCTACCCTGTTAATGGCTACAGGAAGTCACATACAGATCTGTTCCGCTTTAGAACTCCTCACATTATCCAGTGCAATTTCTTCCTTTCCTGTTTTCTTTTATGTAGTCCCATTTCTTTGCCATTTGATTCCCCAAAACTTATAGTGGGATCAAAGCTATTGCCTGCTTTTTCACACTAGGTATCAGCTTTTGGTCTAAGTGTGTACTCACCAAAGGGTTTAATCACATCAGTTCATTCCTGAATCATAAAATCAGAAATGTAGGGCTGGATGGGACTTCAGGAGTTCATCTAGTCCATCCTCCCGCACTGCGGTAGGACTAAGTAAACCTAGACCATCCCTGACAGGTGTTTGTCCAACCTGTTCTTAAAAACCTCCAGTGATGGGGCTTCCACAACCTCTCTTGGAAGCTTATTCCAGAGCTTAACTATCCGTATAGTTCAAAAGTTTTTCCTAATATCTAATCTGAATCTCCCTTGGTGCACACTAAACCGATTGCTTCCTGTGCTACCCCTACTCTGCTTTCCCCTAACCAAAAACCTTCTTTTTTTCCCTAACCTTTCTTCCTTCCACCATGCCCCACCTGTCCTGGCCTCAGTGGGTCAAGGGTTAACGTGATCCCGAGTCTCACTAATCATGACTGCCATTAACTGCTGGTATTTAGAGCAGCAGCCTTTTGCGACATGGACTTTGATCTATTTTCTTTCCTTGCTCTTCTGCTGGTCTGGCCTGTTCTCTTTCATTTTGATTTATAACAATACATGAGGGTGCGTTAATGGAAAAAACCTGGAAGGGACAGAGTGTGTATGCACAGACAACTGCGCTCAGGAGGAGTATGCATCTAGCTGCTTAGATTTCCATGTACGTACTGCATAAGGGCTTAGAGGAGCAAGTGGAGCATGCATTTAATTTATGAATGTCCTTTCTAACCCATCACCATGTTGCTTGCTCTCTCTAGAGAATATGCCCTCAAGGGGCCCGTTGACTCAACAAAAATAATGGTGGTCATCAGAGCTGATCTCATACTCCAAAAATAATCCGTCAAATAAATTACTCAGTGAACGTTGCTGTTGCTCATCACATAACATACTAGACCAGCTTTGTTAGCTGGTGCACTGTTATTTAGACGCTTGCTAAAGAGGCGACTTTGAGATTTGCTTCTCCTAACTAACAGCAGTGGCAGAGTGCAGAGGCCTTGCCTGAACACCAGCCAGCAGAGCTAAATCTCCAGGTACATCTCTCTCAGGTGTACAGGGTGGAGCAGTGAAGTGGGGCTGGGGCTGGAGGTTGGTCAGGTGTTCAGAGCACTAACAGCATCCATCTGGCTGTCACAATAGGGAGGAGCTGGTAAAGAGGCAGAGCTTCCCAACCAGTAGCTTAACGATAAGGTTGTGGCCAAAGGCAGGGAGGGTTGGGTGCACCTCTGTCTCTTATTCCATTTGTGTTATAAATGGCTCACCCTCGCTTCAAAGTTGTAGGGAGGAAAGCCTCTGTGATGAAATAGTGTTTTGTTGTTGCTGGTCAAGCAGGCCCACAGAAAAACCATGTGTTTGCCTATCAAAGTGAAGCAATTGTATCAAAGGACTCAGTGTAGCAATAAACTTAACTGAGGGTCAAGCAGCTGTGTTCTCTTTCCCTATGCAAAGACTCTAACTGACTTCATAGGGAGCAGGGCTAGGCGCCTAGAAATGCAGACCTGAATTCTCCCCTGCCTTGCCCTTGTATAGTCATTTATATCTGTGCAAAGTGGATACAGAATGCTACCGTTCTGAGATAACTGCAATATACACTCGTCGTCATACAGAGGTAAATGTCAATAGAAGGTGTGAGCAGTGTTGTTGCCATGTCCCAGGATATTAGATAATATATGACCTCACCCACCTTGTCTCTCAAGCTGTGAGGTAGTGAAGGATCAGGACCCCAGCATCTGTGACCATTCTCGGTACCTAACGTGGGCAAAGGGAATCTACACAAACAATTTCTCCTGCCTTTTATGTTCTCGATTTGCCTGCTTGCAGTATGTGACCAACTAGTCAATGATTACTTTTGGCAAAACAGTTGATTTTCTATGAAAGAGCCATAGAGTTACGTCATGCCACCAAAACATCATTCATAAATATGTTTTAACCCAGATAGTTGGCATATTACCTCCACCTGAAAGTACCATGTCACCATGGAGGCAATATTGGAGCTGCTCTGTAGTCCTAACATACCTATGGTAAGATCTGTGTTCATTATATGCTGCATAAATGCTGGCTGGCTAAGTTAAAGCAGCCCTGAGTCAGATCCAGCCTACCTGATTTATGCAGCTTTCAGGGTATCTGCAGGTTGGGTGTGGGGCCTGAACCCCCAGTTAATTCCAAAGACCCAAAGGAAATTTTGCAAAGAGAACCTGTGAAATTTCCTGTACCGCTGTTAGTCTTTCCTGTGTAGGAGACCATCTGATTGTGTGTTGCTGGCTCAGGTGAGTTTTGTCACTGAATTCTTAGCCTTAATCAAAGCATATTGAATTGTAGGGACCCTGTGTGAGATCCTGTGCACTTGAAAATCCCTTATCTGCCATTCACCCTGAATCCACTATCACCCACGTGATTTTGAATGGGTTTCCATAGCGGTGGCACCTGGCCTTCCATGGTGCTGAAGTCACAGACTGCTCACAGATATGTAATATCCTAACCTGGATTCTTTTTAGTGTCCCTGGGTGTTTACCTAAGGGGCACTTAGACAAGGGTGTGGACACATCCTCATGTTTAAAAAAAAAAAAAAAAAATCTCTTAAGTAGAACTGTTTGTCTCAGACACGATTTCTGCTGAATGGACTCTAAAAGTATTAGGCATGGCCTATCATCTCGGTAGTGTATTGGGACTATGTCTTACAATTAACTTCTAAGATCGGACCCTGGCAGAGGCTTCAGGATAGTTTCCCTCCTCCTTTTTAGCAGCTGAGTAATTTATTCTCTGTGAGTAAAATGACCCAGCTGTGGCTTTGCTAGTCTGGAGAGGCAGCGTCAAAAGCAAAGCCAGGCATTTCACGGCCTTTCTCTATAGGTAAAGCATTTTTATGACATGAAAATAGGATGAAACCTGCTGCATTTCCACCCTGATCTTTAAACAGTACTGACAGCCTGATATTGAGATGCCATACCAAATAGGTTAGTCACAGGTAACCTAATCCAGCAATAGTGAAGGGGAACTGACTTGAAAATGAGAAGGTCAGGCAGAATTGCTTCTCTGGTTTCCCAGCCTGAAATGGGGTTCTCACCTCAGGCTCTGAGTCCCAATGTGCATCCCTTCAAGACCCAACTAAAGCTAAAATTAAGCCACTCTGGTAAATATTTATAGTAGACAGTGTCAGATTCTAATCCTCAGCAGGTCCTATTGCTCACACCTCTCTCATTGCTCTACTCGGGCTCTGAAATGGTTAGGTGTTTTACTTTCACAGAAGGGGGAAAGAATAATAGCACTATAAATAAAATCAACTGTAGTTAAGTCACTACTTTGGAGAGTGTTTGAAGTTTCTCGAATGACTAAAGTTGCATGACCAGAAAGCTAACAGGGAAATGGAAAACTAGTAGAAGGTAATCCCTGTGGAAAGGATACTTGAATTGTGCAGTGATTCATCATTATAGCAACAATCAGGTGTAAATTCTTGTGCATGCCGTTCATTTGGGTAACTGATGCAGGATTTGTACAGGCTAATTATGCAATTGTGCCAGAGCTTTTGTCAGAGGTGTCTAGGTCGTGGGCTCTTACTTAGCAATGCTTCCTTTTCCCCGCATGAAAAAACAAAGCTGCCGAAAGATGTAAAAATTCAAAACTAATTATTAGTTTATTTGCATGTTGTTGGCCACAACATCACTGAACAGACATCCTCCTAACCTTTCATTTGTGTCAGATTCTTCTATATATACAGAGAAAAACAGGGCTTTCTCATTGCTCACTTTTTGGGGTGTTTTGCTTTGGTGGCGATAAGGAAAACTGCAAGAACAAAAGTCCTCCGGTGAGAGTACAGTGTGTGTGCTTCCTCTGTAACAGGCAGCAGCAATTCTGAACCGAAGGGCTGCTCATGGGAGAGTGCATAGAAAACCAAGGGGTCACAGTTTCATAGCTGCACTTTCCACAACTTCTCTTAGGGTATGTCTACACTATGAAATTAGGTCGAATTTATAGAAGCCGGTTTTATAGAAATCGTTTTTATACAGTCGATTGTGTGTGTCCCCACATAGAGCATTTTAAGTGCATTAAGTCGGCAGACCGCGTCCACAGTACCGAGGCTAGTGTTGACTTCCGGAGCGTTGCACTGTGGGTAGCTATCCCACAGTTCCCGCAGTCTCCGCCGCCCATTGGAATTCTGGGTTGAGATCCCAATGCCTGATGATGCAAAAACAGTGTCGTGGGGGGTTCTGGGTATGTGTCATCAGGCCCCTCCCCCTCCGTCAGAGCAATGGCAGACAATCGATTCGCGTCTTTTTACCTGAGTTACCTGTGCAGACAACATACCACGGCAAGCATGGAGCCCGCTCAGCTCAGCTCACCGTCACCATATGTCATCTGGGTGCCGGCAGACGTGGTACCGCATTGCTACACAGCAGCAGCTAATTGCCTTTTGGCAGTAGACGGTGCAGTATGACTGGTAGCCGTCATCGGCTATCTGGGTGCTGGCAGATGTGGGGCTGCATTGCTATACAGCAGCAGCTCCTTGCCTTTTGGCAGTAGATGGTGTATTATGATTGGTATCCATCATCGTTGTATTCCTCAGTGAATTCGGTCAGAGGCACCTGGGCAGACATGTTTTGTCTCCTGGAGACTCAGTCCTGCCGGCAGTCATATTGAACCGTCTTGACGATGATGGCTAGCAGTCGTAATGCAGCATTTTCTGCCAAGCACCCAGAAGATGCCGATGGCTATCAGTCATGCTGCACCGTCTGCTGCCAGCCTAAGATGTAAAAGATAGACCAGATTTGTTCTGTATTCATTTGCTTCCCCCTCCCTCCATGAAATCAATGGCCTGCTAAACCCAGGGTTTTGAGTTCAATCTTTGGGGGGGGCCATTCTGTGTGACAGTTGTTTGTGTTTCTCCCTGATGCACAGCCACCTTTGTTGATTTTAATTCCCTGTAAGCCATGTTGTCACTCGCCCCTCCCTCCCTCCCTCCGTCAGACAATAGTTTCGTGCCTTTTTCAGCCCAGACGCCATAGCACTGGGATCATGGAGCCCGCTCAGATCGCCGCTGCAATTATGAGCACTATGAACACCACGCGCGTTGTCCTGGAGTATATGCAGAGCCAGAACATGCCAAAGCAAAACCAGGCGAGGAGGCGATTGCAGCGCGGCGACGAGAGTGATGAAGAAATTGACATGGATATAGACCTCTCACTAAGTACGGGCCCCAGCAATGTGCAAATTATGGTGTTAGTGGGGTAGGTTCATGCCGTGGAATGCCGATTCTGGGCCCGGGAAACAAGCACAGACTGGTGGGACCGCATCGTGTTGCAGGTGTGGGACAATTCCCAGTGGCTGCGAAACTTTTGCATGCGTAAGGGCACTTTCATGGAACTTTGTGACTTGCTTTCTCCTGCCCTGAAGCACCAGAATACCAGGATGAGAGCAGCCCTCACAGTTGAGAAGCAAGTGGCAATAGCCCTGTGGGAGCTTGCAACGCCAGACAGCTACCAGTCAGTTGGGAATAAATTTGGAGTGGGCAAATCTACTGTGGGGGTTGCTGTGATCCAAGTAGCCAACGCAATCAAAGACCTGCTGATATCAAGGGTAGTGACTCTGGGAAACGTGCAGGTCATAGTGGATGGCTTTGCTGCAATGGGATTCCCAAACTGTGGTGGGGCGATAGACGGAACCCATATCCCTATCTTGTCACTGGAGCACCAAGCCACCGAGTACATAAACCGCAAGGGGTACTTTTCAATGCTGCTGCAAGCCCTGGTGGATCACAAGGGATGTTTCACTAACATCAACGTGGGATGGCCAGGAAAGGTACATGATGCTCGCGTCTTCAGGAACTCTGGTCTGTTTCAAAAGCTGGAGGAAGGGACTTTCTTCCCGGACCAGAAAATAACCGTTGGGGATGTTGAAATGCCTATCGTTATCCTTGGGGACCCAGCCTACCCCTTAATTCCATGGCTCATGAAGCCGTACACAGGCAGCCTGGACAGTAGTCAGGACCTGTTCAACTATAGGCTGAGCAAGTGCAGAATGGTGGTAGAATGTGCATTTGGACGTTTAAAAGCGCGCTGGCGCAGCTTACTGACTCGGATAGACCTCAGTGAAACCAATATCCCCATTGTTATTGCTGCTTGCTGTGCGCTCCACAATATCTGTGAGAGTAAGGGGTAGACATTTATGGCGGGGTTGGAGGTTGAGGCAAATCGCCTGGCCGCTGATTACGCGCAGCCAGACACCAGGGCGGTTAGAAGAGTACAGCAGGGTGCGGTGCGCATCAGAGAAGCTTTGAAAATGAGTTTTGTGACTGGCCAGGCTACGGTGTGAAACTTCTCTTTGTTTCTCCTTGATGAACCCTCCTCCCCCCCCCCGCCCCGGTTCACTCTACTTCCCTGTAAACCAACCAACCCACCCTTCCCTACCCTCCCCCCTTCAAGCACCTCTTGCAGAGGCAATAAAGTCATTGTTACTTCACATTCATGCATTCTTTATTAATTCATCACACAACTAGGGGGATAACTGCCAAGGTAGCCTGGAGGGGTGGGGGAAGAGGGAAGGACAAGGACACACTGCAGTTTAAAACTTTAACTCTTATTGAAGGCCAGCCTTCTGATGCTTGGGCAATCATCTAGGGTGGAGTGGCTGGGTGGCCGGAGACCCCCCCACTGCGATCTTGGGCGTCTGGGTGAGGAGGCTATGTAACTTGGGGAGGAGGGCTGTTGGTTACACAGGGGCTGTAGCGGCAGTCTCTGCTCCTGCTGCCTTTCCTGCAGCTCAACCATACGCTGGAGCATATCAGTTTGATGCTCCAGCAGCCGGAGCATCGACTCTTGCCTTCTGTCAGCAAGCTGACGCCACCTATCCTCTTCAGCCCGCCACTTGCTCTCTTCAGCCTGCCACCTCTCCTCTCGTTCATATTGTGCTTTTTTGCACTCTGACATTGACTGCCTCCACTCATTCTGCTGTGCTCTGTCAGCGTGGGAGGACATCTGGAGCTCCGAGAACATATCATCCCGAGTCCGCCGTTTTCTCCTCCTAATCTTCACTAGCCTCTGTGAAGGAGAAACATTTGCAGCTGGTGGAGGAGAAGGGAGAGGTGGTTAAAAAAAGACACATTTTAGAGAACAATGGGTACACTCTTTCACGTTAAATTTTGCTGTTCTCATTACACAGCACATGTGCTTTTGTTACAAGGTCACATTTTTCCTCATATATTGAGGGCCTGCCGGTTTGGTGTGAGAGATCACTCATGCAGTGCCAGGCAACAGAATTCGGCTTGCAGGCAGCCATGGTAAGCCAATCTTTTGGCTTTTTTAACCTTCATTACATGTGGCAATGGTTTCAAACAGCAGCGCCCTCATTTCCCATACCAAGCACCCGTTGGGTTGGCCATTTAAAATGGGTTTGCAATGTAAAAGGAGGTGCTGCGGTTTCTGGGTTAACATGCAGCACAAACCCAACTCCCCCCCCTTCCCCTCACGCACACCCAATTCTCTGGGATGATCACTTCACCCCTCCCCCCCCACTGCATGGCTAACAGCGGGGAACATTTCTGTTCAGCCGAGCAGGAACGGGCACCTCTGAATGTCCCCTTAATAAAATCACCCCATTTCAACCAGGTGACTGTGAATATCATCACTCTCCTGAGGATAACAAAGAGAGATAAGGAATGGATGTTGTCTGCATGCCAGCAAACACCGGGACCATACGCTGCCATGCTTTGTTATGCAATGATTCCAGATTACGTGCTACTGGTCTGGCGTGGTAAAGTGTCTTACCATGGCGGACGGGATAAGGCAGCCCTCCCCAGAAACCTTTTGCAAAGGCATTGGGAGTACATCAAGGAGAGCTTTCTGGAGATGTCCCTGGAGGATTTCCGCTCCATCCCCATACATGTTAACAGACTTTTCCAGTAGCTGTACTGGCCGCGATTGCCAGGGCAAATTAATCATTAATCATTATACACACTTGCTTTTAAACCATGTGTAATATTTACAAAGGTACACTCACCAGAGGTCCCTTGTGTGCCCTCAGGGTCTGGGAGCACGCCTTGGGTGAGTTCGGGGGTTACTGGTTCCAGGTCCAGGGTGATAAACATATCCTGGCTGTTGGGGAAACCGGTTTCTCCGCTTCCTTGCTGTGAGCTATCTTCATTGTCTTCATCATCATCTTCCTCGTACCCCGAACCCGCTTCCCTGTTGCGTGATTCTCCATTGATGGAGTCAAAGCACAGGGTTGGGGTAGTGGTGGCTGCACCCCCTAGCATGGCATGCAGCTCCGCATAGAAGCGGCATGCCTGCGGCTCTGCCCCGGATCTTCCTTTTGCCTCTCTGGCTTTGTGGTAGGCTTGCCTTAGCTCCTTAATTTTCACGCGGCACTGCTGTGCGTCCCTGTTATGGCCTCTGTCCTTCATGGCCTTTGAGACTTTTTCTAATATTTTGCCATTTCGTTTACTGCTACGTTCGTTCAGCTAGCACGGATTCGTCTCCCCATATGGTGAGCAGATCCCGTACCTCCCGTTCGGTCCATTCTGGAGCTCTTTTGCGATCCTGGGACTATTACCTGTGCTGATGAGTTCTGCGTGGTCACCTATGCTCTCCACGCTGGGCAAACGGGAAATGAAATTCAAAAGTTCGCGGGGCTTTTCCTGTCTACCTGGTCAGTGCATCTGAGTTGAGAGTGCTGTCCAGAGTGGTCACAATGAAGCACTGTGGGATAGCTCCCGGAGGCCAATAACATCGAATTCCGTCCACACTACCCCAAATCCGACCCGGAAAGGCTGATTTCAGCGCTAATCCCCTCGTCGGAGGTGGAGTAAAGAAACCGGTTTAAAGGGCCCTTTAAGTCGAAAAAAAGGGCTTCGTCGTGTGGACGTGTCCAGGCTTAATTCGATTTAACGCTGCTAAATTCGACCTAAACTCGTAGTGTAGACCAGGCCTTAGAAAAGCAGCAGGGATAAATTGCCACCTCTTGGGCCAGGGGGATGGTTCCAGCCAGGGCCAGCTCTAACTTTTTTGCCGCCCCAAGCAAAAAAAAAGAGTGCCGCCCTCCATAGTGCCGCCATAACACACACCCTCAGCACCGCGATGCCACCCCCCCACCCCCCTGCGGAGCGCTGCGCCGCCGAACCCCCCTGCCGAACCCCCCAGCCCCCCTTGGAGAGCCACGCTGCCGAACCCCCAGCCCCCCGCGGAGTGCCGCTGAACACCCCCCCGCGCGGAGCGCCACACCGCCGAACCCCCCCGCTGAACCCCCCAGCCCCCCGCGGAGCGCCACGCAGCCGAACCCCCCCCCCCCCGCCGAGCGCCACCAAACGCCGTGCCGCCGAACACCCCCCCCGCCGAGTGCTGCTGAACACCTCCACCCCGCGGAGCGCCGCCGAATCCCCCAGCCCCCCGCAGAGTGCCGCGCCACCAAAGCCCCCCGCCCCCCGCGGAGCGCCACCGAACCTCCCCAGCCCCCCGTAGAGCGCCGCGCCGCCGAACACCCCCCGTTGAGCGCCACCAAACACCCCCCCGCTGCGGAGCGCCGCGCTGCTGAACCCCCCCGCCGCCACACACACCTCCCGCTGAGCGCCACACCGCCAAACACCCCCACC
>NW_020689755.1:0-1799 GCF_002925995.2 Terrapene triunguis
ACCTAACCAGGTGGAAGAGGTGGATGAGGCTTTTTTTAAACAACTAACAAAATCATCCAAAGCCCAAGATTTGGTGGTGATGGGGGACTTCAACTATCCAAATATATGTTGGGAAAATAACACAGCGGGGCACAGACTATCCAACAAATTCTTGGACTGCATTGCAGACAACTTTTTATTTCAGAAGGTTAAAAAAGCTACTAGGGGGGAAGCTGTTCTAGACTTGATTTTAACAAAAAGGGAGGAACTCATTGAGAATTTGAAAGTAGAAGGCAGCTTGGGTGAAAGTGATCATGAAATCAAAGAGTTTGCAATTCTAAGGAAGGGTAGAAGGGAGTACAATAAAATAGAGACAATGGAATTCAGGAAGGTGGATTTTGGTAAGCTCAGAGAGCTGATAGGTAAGGTCCCATGGGAATCAAGACTGAGGGGAAAAACAACTGAGGAGAGTTGGCAATTTTTCAAAGGGACACTATTAAGGGCCGAAAAGCAAGCTATTCCGCTGGGTAGGAAAGATAGAAAATGTAACAAAAGACCACTTTGGCTTAACAATGAGATCTTGCATGAGCTAAAAAATAAAAAGGAGTCATAAAAAATGGAAACTAGGACACATTACAAAGGATGAATATAGGCAAACAACACAGGAATGCAGGGGTAAGATTAGCTTTCTGATAGCTTTCTTTGATAGGATAACGAGTCTTGTGGATAAGGGAGAAGCGGTGGATGTGGTATACCCAGACTTTAGTAAGGCATTTGATACGGTGTCGCATGATATTCTTATCGATAAACTAGGCAAATACAATTTAGATGGGGCTACTATAAGGTGGCGCATAACTGGCTGGATAACCGTACTCAGAAGAGAGTTGTTATTAATGGTTCCCAATCCTACTGGAAAGGTATAAGAAGTGGGGTTCCGCAGGGGTCTGTTTTGGGACCGGCTCTGTTCAATATCTTCATTAACGACTTAGATATTGGCATAGAAAGTACGCTTATTAAGTTTGTAGATGATACCAAACTGGGAGGGATTGCACTGCTTTGGAGGACAGGGTCATAATTCAAAATGATCTGGACAAATTGGAGAAATGGTCTGAGGTAAACTGGATGAAGTTTAACAAAGACAAATGCAAAGTGCTCCACTTAGGAAGGAAAAATCAGTTTCACACTTACAGAATGGGAAGAGACTGTCTAGGAAGGAGTACGGCAGAAAGGGATCTAGGGGTTATAGTGGACCACAAGCTAAATATGAGTCAACAGTGTGATGCTGTTGCAAAAAAAGCAAACATGATTCTGGGATGTATTAACAGGTGTGTTGTGAGCAAGACACGAGAAGTCATTCTTCCGCTCTACTCTGCGCTGGTTAGGCCTCAACTGGAGTATTGTGTCCAGTTCTGGGCACCGCATTTCAAGGAAGATGTGGAGAAATTGGGGAGGTTCCAGAGAAGAGCAACAAGAATGACTAAAGGTCTTGAGAACATGACCTATGAAGGAAGGCTGAAAGAATTGGGTTTGTTTAGTTTGGAAAAGAGAAGACTGAGAGGGGACATGATAGCAGTTTTCAGGTATCTAAAAGGGTGTCATAAGGAGGAGGGAGAAAACTTGTTCACCTAAGCCTCTAAGGATAGAACAAGAAGCAATGGGCTTAAACTGCAGCAAGAGAGGTTTAGGTTGGACATTAGGAAAAAGTTCCTAACTGTCAGGGTGGTTAAACACTGGAATAAATTGCCTAGGGAGGTTGTGGAATCTCCATCTCTGGAGATATTTAAGAGTAGGTTAGATAAATGTCTATCAGGGATGGTCTA
>NW_020689756.1:0-1924 GCF_002925995.2 Terrapene triunguis
AGAGGCTAAGGTGAACAAGTTTTCTCCCTCCTCCTTATGACACCCTTTTAGATACCTGAAAACTGCTATCATGTCCCCTCTCAGTCTTCTCTTTTCCAAACTAAACAAACCCAATTCTTTCAGCCTTCCTTCATAGGTCATGTTCTCAAGACCTTTAATCATTCTTGTTGCTCTTCTCTGGACCCTTTCCAATTTCTCCACATCTTTCTTGAAATGCGGTGCCCAGAACTGGACACAATACTCCAGCTGAGGCCTAACCAGAGCAGAGTAGAGCGGAAGAATGACTTCTCGTGTCTTGCTCACAACACACCTGTTAATACATCCCAGAATCACGTTTGCTTTTTTTGCAACAGCATCACACTGTTGACTCATATTTAGCTTGTGGTCCACTATAACCCCTAGATCCCTTTCTGCCATACTCCTTCCTAGACAGTCTCTTCCCATTCTGTATGTGTGAAACTGATTTTTTCTTCCTAAGTGGAGCACTTTGCATTTGTCTTTGTTAAACTTCATCCTGTTTAACTCAGACCATTTCTCCAATTTGTCCAGATCATTTTGAATTATGACCCTGTCCTCCAAAGCAGTTGCAATCCCTCCCAGTTTGGTATCATCCGCAAACTTAATAATCGTACTTTCTATACCAATATCTAAGTCGTTAATGAAGATATTGAACAGAGCCGGTCCCAAAACAGACCCCTGCGGAACCCCACTCGTTATGCCTTTCCAGCAGGATTGGGAACCATTAATAACAACTCTCTGAGTACGGTTATCCAGCCAGTTATGCACCCACCTTATAGTAGCCCCATCTAAATTGTATTTGCCTAGTTTATCGATAAGAATATCATGCGAGACCGTATCAAATGCCTTACTAAAGTCTAGGTATACCACATCCACAGCTTCTCCCTTATCCACAAGACTCGTTATCCTATCGAAGAAAGCTATCAGATTGGTTTGACATGATTTGTTCTTTACAAATCCATGCTGGCTGTTCCCTATCACCTTATGGATGTTCCTCTTTGCAGCCCCCCAGCCCCGAGCCAGCAGCAGCGGCCATGAACCTGCGCAGACAAAGCCACGAGGGATTGATAAAATAGCCACTGTCTCTCAGATACTGCCTCCCAGCACAGCAGGGCCTGTCCTGACTCGCTGCACACAGGGACTGCAGACTATAAGAAATAATAGTAACACCCTCCGTCCTTTCTGTGTCCCTGTCACTCCCGCCAGGCCTGCTTCTCACAGCTAGTTACACAGTCCAGCTGCCCCTGTCTGCAATTCAGATGCAAACCTGTCCCCGCATTTTCAGGCAGTGGGGCCTGGGCCTCGTGCAGCTAATCATGGGCAAAAGGCTCATGAGCGACCAGGACAAATTCCAGCTCCAAGGGCAATTTCTGCAGCCGAAGAGCTGGCACACATGGCCCACGGGCACGGCGGGGCGCTCCTGTCCCAAGGCTCAGACACCAGCTGTCAGAGGTAAGAGCACACCTTCCAGGGGAGCGATATGCAGATCAGCACAGTGGGTATCCAGCATGTGATAACCCCAATCCCAGCATTCCCTGCACCAGGCCAGCTGGCCAAGCCCCAATCCCAGCCTTTCCTGCGCCGGGCCAGGTCACCGCACCCCCATCCCAGCATGCCCTGCGCCAGGCCAGCTGGCCAAGCCCCAATCCCAGCCTTCTCTGCATCGGGTCACGTCACCGCACCCCCATCCCAGCATGCCCTGCGCCAGGTCCCGCCCTGTGCACCAATCCCAGCATTCCCTGCGCCAGGCCCTGCCCTGTGCACCAATCCCAGCATTCCCTGCGCCGGGCCACGTCACCACACCCCAATCCCAGCATGCCCTGCGCCGGGCCAGGTCACCGCACCCCAATCCCAGCATGCCCTGCGCCGGGCCAGGTCACCGCACCCCAATCCCAGCATGCCCTGC
>NW_020689757.1:0-1594 GCF_002925995.2 Terrapene triunguis
AACTACAGGCTGAGCAAGTGCCGAATGGTGGTGGAATGTGCATTTGGCCGTTTAAAAGCGCGCTGGCGCAGCTTACTGACTCGCTCAGACCTTAGCGAAAAGAATCTCCCCATTGTTATTGCTGCTTGCTGTGCGCTCCACAATATATGTGAAAGTAAGGGGGAGACATTTATGGCGGGGTGGGAGGTTGAGGCAAATCGCCTGGCCGCTGATTACGCGCAGCCAGACACCAGGGCGGTTAGAGGAGCACAGCAGGGCGCGGTGCGCATCAGAGAAGCGTTGAAAACCAGTTTTGTGACTGGCCAGGCTACGGAGTGAAACTTCTGTTTGTTGCTCCTTGATGAACCCTCTGCCCCTCCCCCACCACCCTGTTAACTCTACTTCCCTGCAAACCAACCACCCCACCCTCCCCTACTACCCTCCCCCCTTCGAGCACCACTTGCAGAGGCAATAAAGTCATTGTTGCTTCACATTCATGCATTCTTTATTAATTCAGCACACAACTAGGGGGATAATTGGAAAGGTAGCCCGGGATGGGTGGGGGAGGAGGGAAGGAAAAGGACACACTCCAATTTAAAACTTTAAAACTTATTGCTATGGAAATCATCTAGGGTGGAGTGAGTGGGTGGCCGAAGGCCCCCCCACCGTGTTCTTGGGCGTCTGGGTGAGGAGGCAATGGGACTTGGGGAGGAGGGCTGCTGGTTACAGAGGGGCTGTAGCGGTGGTCTCTGCTCCTGCTGCCTTTCCTGCAGCTCAACCATACGCAGGAGCATATCACTTTGATGCTCCAGCAGCCGGAGCATCGACTCTTGCTTTCTGATTACAAGTTGACGCCACCTCTCCTCTTCAGCCCGCGTTTCAGCACGCAACTTCTCATCTTCAGCACGCCACCTCTCCTCTCGCTCATATTGGGCTTTTTTAAAATCAGTCATTGACTGCCTCCATGCATTCAGCTGTGCTCTGTCAGCGTGAGAGGCAGTCTGAAGTTCAGTAAACATTTCGTCACGCGTCCTTCGCTTCCTTCTTCGAATATTCACTAGCCTCTGCGAAGGAGTAAGATTTGGAGCTGGTGGAGAAGGGAGAGGTTGTTAAAAAAGATACATTTTAGAGAACAATGGGTAGACTCTTTCACGTTAGATTTTGCTGTTCACAACATCACACAGCACATGTGCTTTCGTTACAAGGTCGCATTTTTCCTCTTATATTGAGAGTCTCCTGGTTTGGTGTGAGAGATCACTCACGCAGTGCCAGGACACAGATTTCAGCTTGCAGGCAGCCATGGGAAGACATATAGTCTTTGGGCTTTTTTAACCTTCTTAACATGTGGGGATGGTTTCAAACAGTTCTGCCCTCATTTCCCATACCAAGCACCCGTGCCATTTAAAATGGGTTTGCAATGTAAAAGGAGGGGCTGCAATTTCAGGTTTAACATGCAGCACAAACCCAACTAACTCCCCTCCCCCTCACACCCAATTCTCTGGGATGGTCACTTCACCCCTCCCCCCCACCGCGTGGTTAACAGCGGGGAATATTTCTGTTCAGCAGAGCAGGAAGGGGCACCTCTGAATGTCCCCTTAATAAAATTGCCCCATTT
>NW_020689758.1:0-3448 GCF_002925995.2 Terrapene triunguis
CTTCCTCGCACGCGATGGCTTCCACTCCGAGGAATTACGGGCGAGAGGCTCAGTTCCGTCCACCCTCCGAACGCGACCGGAGGCACCACACCACCCCAGGAGCAAAGTTGGCAAAGACACTCAAAACACACAAACCCCTCCACAGTCTCTCGAATCAGGAACACAGGTCTCCGGACTCCGCGACGGAGATAGCAGCTCTCACTCGGGTAGCAGCGGGCGGCAGGCGTCCGGCCAGGCAGGGTAGGCAAGCAAGCAGGCAGGGGGCCCCCAGACGGTGTTGATGCTGGGGGGGCCGGTGCTTCTCCCTCCGGAGGCGAGGGGGGGGCAGGCCGGCAAGGCCCCCCCCTCCGCACTCCCTCCCTCCCTCAGCAGCAACGGCAGCAACGGCAGGGGAGGGCTAGAGGGAGAAAGGAGCCAGAGCACCAGCAAAATGCGACCGACCTTGTAGTGAGTCCATATTGGTTAACCGGGAAGTGGGCGGGCTTACCCGCCCACTGCTAAAGGCCCCTCCCCCAGCCTAGCGGGAAGGACCACTGGACCCAGAAACCAAGTAATTCCTTGGGACAACTGATAAAAAAAACAGGGAGTGAGGTGACGGTTAAAGGTTCAAAATCAGGGAACCAAATGGGGACACCGAGCAAAGGACCCCGGACAGCGCCCACTGCTCCTCAAAGGTGGTAAGGGAGCCAGCGGACGCTGCCCAGTGGAACTCCGCCCGGAGACGTGAAACCAAAAAATTACGGAAGTAGGCCCCACAGTCGCAGAGCACCCCCTCGGTCAACATCTTCTCCCTGGTATTATAGATGGTGAGCTTAGCTAGGGCCAGGAAGAGGTTGACGAGGAGGTCTCGCGACTTCGTGGGGCCACGGATAGGGTGTGCATAAATAAACAGGTGTGGGGAAAAATGCAGCCAGAACCTCAACAAGAGGTTCTGGAGGAGCCGAAACAGGGGCTGCAGCCTGGCGCACTCGAGGTATGCGTGCGCCAGGGTCTCCCGTAGGCCGCAAAATGGGCAGGCCTCGGGAATGGGAGTGAACCGCGCTAAGTACACGCCCGTGCTCACGGCTCCGTGAAGGAGCCGCCAACCAATATCCCCGGCGGGTCTGGGAACCAAGGTGGAATAAAGACTGGCCCACCGGGGTTTCTCATCCTCCACAGGTAGTAGATAGTCCCGCCATTTGGTATCGGGGCGGGACACGAGGGTGAGAAAATGTAACGTGTGGAGCACGAGCGTGTACAGGTGGTCTCTAGGCGCGGTTCGAAACCGGACCGGCTGCAAAGCGTGCAGCCGGCTTGGGTTATGGGATCGGGGAAGTCGGGGGGGCTCACGGGACAGGGGCCCAATAAAAAGATCCGGAGGGCCCGGGGTGAGGGGTGGGCGGGGAGTGCCTGCCCGCAGGGTCCGCCACAGGAAGTCAAGAGCGGGAGGTGACAACGCAGCGCCCACCTCCCGGAGTACACGCAGAGGGGTCGTAAGGGTGGAGAGCCCCATGCGCCGACCAAGCGCGCGGGGATCCACCCAGTCCCCTCTGGTGTAGTCCAGGAGGTCTCCGACCCTGGTGGTTTCCGCCAGGACTAACCTCCGGCTCACCGAGGGTGACTCCGCCACCTGCACACGGAGATCGGGATTGTGCAGCAGGGGCTCCGCGAGGAGATCCGCGCCCTCGGTGGCCACAGTGGACCTGGTCGCCGAGAAAAGCTTCCAGGTCCGGAGAAGGTCCTGGTAGAAGACCGGCAGCTCCGAGAGGTCTCGCGGAAGACCTCTCGGGTGAAGAAAAAGGAGCTGCCGGTCGTATCGGAGCCCTCGGAGGCGGCGAAGGAAGGCGTGCGCTAACGTGCTCCATGCCGGACTACCAGCACCATAAAGGAGCCTCTGCAGGGCCTGGAGGCGGAAGACATGGACCTGGCTACGTAGACAGACCAGGCCCTGTCCCCCCTCCTCCAGGGGGAGACTCAGAACCCCTGCAGAGACCCAGTGCAGTCCCGGCCAGAAAAACTCCAGGGCCATCCTCTGGAGCCTGGCCAGGATCCCCGGGGCCGGGCTTAGGGTGTTGAGTCGGTGCCAAAGCATGGACAGGACGAGTTGGTTCAGCACCAGCGCCCTCCCTCGCAGGGAGAGACACCGGAGTAGTCCTGTCCATCTCCGCAACCGCCCACCCACCCTGGCCTCCAAATCCTGCCAGTTCTCCGGCGGAGAAGGATGCGTGGCGGAAAGATAAACGCCAAGATAGAGCAGCGGACCCGCGCTCCACCGAATGGCTTGAAGCGCGGGTGGGAGGGAGCTGGTCTGCCACCCGTCCCCGACCACCAGGCCAGAGCTCTTGACCCAGTTGACCCGGGCGGAGGAGGCCGCCGAATAAACGGCCTGGCAGGCCTCCACCCGCACCAGATCTTCTGGGTCCTGGACCACGAGGAGCACGTCGTCGGCGTACGCCGACAGGACCAGCCGCATCTCCGGCTCTCGAAGCGCCAAACCCGCCATCCTCCGGCGGAGGAGGCAGAGGAAGGGCTCGATCGCCAGAGCGTACAGCTGGCCCGAGAGGGGGCACCCTTGACGCACTCCCCGCCCGAAGCTGACCGGCTCGGTCAGGGCCCAGTTGAGCCGGACCAAACACTCCGCTTCAGCGTACAGCACCCGGAGAAAGCCTACAAACTGGGGCCCGAAGCCGAAAGCCCGCAGGGTGCCCAGGAGATACCCGTGGTCCATCCTGTCGAACGCCTTCTCCTGGTCCAGGGACAGGAGGGCGAACGACAGACCATCCCTACGCCCCAGCTCTAAAAGGTCACGGACCAGGTATAGGTTATTAAAGATGCTCCGGCCCGGGACGGTGTAGGTCTGGTCGGGATGGACCACGTCCGCCAGCACGGACCCCAGCCGCAGCGAGATAGCCTTCGCTACGACCTTATAGTCCGTGCTGAGGAGCGAGAGGGGACGCCAATTCCGTAAATCGCGAAGGTCCCCCTTCTTCGGCAACAGGGCGAGCACAGCTCGCCGGCACGAAAGAGGGAGGACCCCGCTTAGCAAGGACTCAGCCCAGACGGTGACGAGGTCTGGGCCGAGGACATCCCAAAACACGCGGTAGAACTCCACGGTCAGCCCGTCCATGCCCGGCGATCTGTTGGTAGGCATGAGCCGGAGGGCTTCCGAGAACTCGGCCAAGGAGAGAGGCAACTCCAGCCGGTCTCGGTCGCCCTCGCTGACCGTCGGGAGCCCGGTCCAGAGCACCCTGCGGGCCTCGGCGTCGGTCGGATCCGGGGAAAAAAGAGCGGCATAGAAGGCCCTGGCCCTTCCACGCATCTCCTCCGGATCCGTGAGGGGGGAACCGTCCACCGCCAGGAGGCAGGTGACATGCTTTTTGGCCCCCCTCCTTTTCTCCAGGGCATAGAAGAAGCGGGAGCCGCGATCCATCTCCCGAAGGAGACGGATGCGGGATCGAACGAACGCGCC
>NW_020689759.1:0-2069 GCF_002925995.2 Terrapene triunguis
GCTGAAGAGGAGAAGTTGCGTGCTGAAACGCGGGCTGAAGAGGAGAGGTGGCGTCAACTTGTAATCAGAAAGCAAGAGTCGATGCTCCGGCTGCTGGAGCATCAAAGTGATATGCTCCTGCGTATGGTTGAGCTGCAGGAAAGGCAGCAGGAGCAGAGAACGCCGCTACAGCCCCTCTGTAACCAGCAGCCCTCCTCCCCAAGTCCCATTGCCTCCTCACCCAGACGCCCAAGAACACGGTGGGGGGGCCTTCGGCCACCCACTCACTCCACCCTAGATGATTTCCATAGCAATAAGTTTTAAAGTTTTAAATTGGAGTGTGTCCTTTTCCTTCCCTCCTCCCCCACCCATCCCGGGCTACCTTTCCAATTATCCCCCTAGTTGTGTGCTGAAGTAATAAAGAATGCATGAATGTGAAGCAACAATGACTTTATTGCCTCTGCAAGTGGTGCTCGAAGGGGGGAGGGTAGTAGGGGAGGGTGGGGTGGTTGGTTTGCAGGGAAGTAGAGTTAACAGGGTGGTGGGGTAGGGGCAGAGGTTTCATCAAGGAGCAACAAACAGAAGTTTCACTCCGTAGCCTGGCCAGTCACAAAACTGGTTTTCAACGCTTCTCTGATGCGCACCGCGCCCTGCTGTGCTCCTCTAACCGCCCTGGTGTCTGGCTGCGCGTAATCAGCGGCCAGGCGATTTGCCTCAACCTCCCACCCCGCCATAAATGTCTCCCCCTTACTTTCACATATATTGTGGAGCGCACAGCAAGCAGCAATAACAATGGGGAGATTCTTTTCGCTAAGGTCTGAGCGAGTCAGTAAGCTACGCCAGCGCGCTTTTAAACGGCCAAATGCACATTCCACCACCATTCGGCACTTGCTCAGCCTGTAGTTGAACAGGTCCTGACTACTGTCCAGGCTGCCTGTGTACGGCTTCATGAGCCATGGCATTAAGGGGTAGGCTGGGTCCCCAAGGATCACGATAGGCATTTCAACATCCCCAATGGTTATTTTCTGGTCCGGGAAGAAAGTCCCTTCCTCCAGCTTTCGAAACAGAAGAGACTGCCTGAAGACGCGAGCATCATGTACCCTTCCCGGCCAGCCCACGTTGATGTCGGTGAAACGTCCCTTGTGATCCACCAGGGCTTGCAGCAGCATTGAAAAGTACCCCTTGCGGTTTATGTAGTCGGCGGCTTGGTGCGCCGGTGCCAAGATAGGGATATGGGTTCCGTCTATGGCCCCACCACAGTTTGGGAATCCCATTGCAGCAAAGCCATCCACTATGGTCTGCACGTTTCCCAGAGTCACTACCCTTGATATCA
Organism: Terrapene triunguis; assembly: GCF_002925995.2. NCBI lineage: Eukaryota > Metazoa > Chordata > Testudines > Emydidae > Terrapene > Terrapene triunguis. The sequence continues at coordinate 1,313 of NW_020689759.1, forward strand.
CCAGGTCTCTCATTGCCCTGGCAACTTGGATCACAGCAGCCCCCACAGTAGATTTGCCCACTCCAAATTGATTCCCGACTGACCGGTAGCTGTCTGGCGTTGCAAGCTTCCACAGGGCTATCGCCACTCGCTTCTCCACTGTGAGGGCTGCTCTCATCCTGGTATTCTGGCGCTTCAGGGCAGGGGAAAGCAAGTCACAAAGTTCCATGAAAGTGCCCTTACGCATGCGAAAGTTTCGCAGCCACTGGGCATCGTCCCAGACCTGCAACACGATGCGGTCCCACCACTCTGTGCTTGTTTCCCGGGCCCAGAATCGGCGGTCCACGGCATGAACCTGCCCCAGTAACACCAAGATTTCCACATTGCTGGGGCCTGTGCCTTGTGAGAGGTCCATGTCAATTTCCTCATCACTATCGTCGCCGCGCTGCAATCGCCTCCTCCTCAGCTGGTCCTGGTTTGGCTTTGGCATGTCCAGGAGGCTCTGCATGTTTTCCAGGACAATGCGCGTGGTGTTCATAGTGCTCAGAATTGCCGCGGTGATCTGAGCGGGCTCCATGATCCCAGTGCTGGCTATGGCGTCTGGTCTGAAAAAAGGCGCGAAAGTAGTATCTGACGGACCAGGGGAAGAAGGGAGGGAGGGAGAGAGGGAGGGAGGGGCGAGTGACACCGCGTACAGGTACAGGGAATTAAAATCAAGAAAGGTGGCTTTGCATCAGGGAAACACAAACAACTGTCACACAGAATGCCCCCCCCCCCC
>NW_020689760.1:0-278 GCF_002925995.2 Terrapene triunguis
AAAGAAGGAGGCGAAAGCGGTCCCCTCGGCCCCGGCGACCTCCCCGCCAGTCACGGAGACAAAGGCCGCCTCGGCAACATCGGCGGCGGCGGGGGACTCAGTTGGAGCAGGGGCCGGGAGAACCGCTACCGAAGCCTCCTCAGGTGCGGGCTCAACGATAGGGACAGGAGTTTCCCCAGCCGCTGCCACGGCGTCCACAGTTTCCATGGCCAGCGCCTCCTGCTGGGTACCGTCCGGGGGCGCGATGGAAGCACTAGCAACGTCGGCCCCCCGCAATA
>NW_020689760.1:378-2274 GCF_002925995.2 Terrapene triunguis
CCGCGGGCGCTGCGCTTTCCCCGGACGGTCACCCAGCCCTCTGTGGTGGAAGAGGAGGTGGAGGGCCGGTCAACAGGGACGGGGCCAGAGGGCAAGGGCAGTAATTTCGGGGCTCGGGGTGGCAGGGGGGAAGGGCCAGAGAGCAAGGGCGAACCCTCCCCCTGGGGCGGGCCCGACCCCGCGGCCGGTGGAAGCTGCCCCGCCCCCACCTCCACATGCCCCGCCGATCCAGGGTCGGCGACGGCAAGGCCTGCCCGCTCGGCCGTCTCCGCGGCCAGAGCGGGGAGCGCAGCAGAAGGAGGAGGGACGTCGGCAGCAGCAGTGGCCGAACCGCCAGGGTCGCCGGCGATGACAGGGCCGGCACTCTCCCGGGCCCCGGGGGTCCCGGACGCTCCTCCAGGCCGGGCCAGGGGACAGTCCCTCCGGACATGTCCCGGCGCTCGGCAGAGAAAGCACCGGGCCTCCCCCGTCGAATAATGGACCCGGTAGTGGGCCCCTTGGTAGGGCACCAGGAAGGACCCCTCGAGCGCCGTTCCGACACCCGCCGCCGGCGGCAGTTGGAGCTGGACCTGCCGGCGGAAAGACAGGATGTGACGGAGGGCGGGGTCCTTACAGCCCAACGAAAGAGGGCTTACAATAGAAATAGGCTTCCCCAGGGCTGAGAGGGCAGGCAACAGGGCGGCATTGGGGAGGTAGGGCGGGACGGAGGTCAAGACCACCCGTACTCCCAGGTCCTCCAAGGGTTCTAAAGGAACAAACACGCCTCCCACCGCTAGGCCTATTTCCACCGCCTCCTGCGCGTCGGCCTCCGACGCCAGGAAGAACACGGCCTTCCCATACATTTTGGAGGCCACCACGATGACGGAGGGCCCCACCACCCTCGCCAACGCCCGCACGTAGGTCTCGATGTGGGGCGAGGCAGGCACCAGGTGGCAACGGACGCCATGCCTCCTAGTTAGCGAGGGGAAGGGGCCCAGGCCACCGGGGATGGGTCCAGAGGCGGCGGTCGGGGCGGATGGCGCGGTGGTACGCGGGGTGGCGGCAGCCACCTGGGCGTACGCTCTGGGGGCCCGAAATGGAGTGCCTCCAGAGCTGGTGGAAGGGACAGCAGGAGAGGGAGGGGCCGCGGCCGATGTCGGGGCCGCGGCGGGGATTGCGGCCCCGCCCGCAGGAGGCTTAGTACCACGGGCGGGGCCCTTGCCCTTCTTCTTCCCTTGGCCCTTCCTGCCAGTGGAGGAGGCAGCCGTGGCAGCGGCGGTGTCTAGGTCAGGGCCAGCCGAGAGGCCGGCCACTGGGGCGGGCGGGGGCAACAGGGCAGAGGAAGGGAGCGGGGCAGGGGCGAGAACATGGGCAGGGGCGGGGGTAGGGGCAGTGGTGGGGGCAGGGGTGGGGGAAAGGACAGGAGCAGAGTCCCCCGCCATTGCAACCTGCAGCCGCCCCTCCCCTCTAGGCAAAAAGACAGAGGAGGAGGGCCTAGCAAAAGGGGCGGGGAAAAAGGGGAAGAAGGAGAAGGGGGCTAACCACCCTCCCCTATGAGGCTACAGAAAGGGGAGGAGGGCGCTCCTGGGGTGGGTGACGGGGAAGCAAGGAAAAAGCAACCACTCCTCCCCGCTAGGCTGCAGGTTGGGGAGAAGGGTGCCAACGGGGGGGGGGGAAGGCACAGGTGCCAGAAAGAAAAGCCGGCTCCTCCGGCTGCACGGGAAGGGGGTCCACAACAACAATAAAAAGTGGTGTGAACAGTGCAAAAGGGAGGGCACGAGCACGTGCGGTGGGAAAGCGGGGGGCGGGGGGTGGACGCACCTAAGCAGCGGCTCAGGAATGCCAGCCAGCTGGAAACTCAAGGCCAAGGCTGGGCTGGGAACGCAGCCAGCAGGCTTGAAACCGATAAGGGGGGGG
>NW_020689760.1:2374-3565 GCF_002925995.2 Terrapene triunguis
CACCCACAGCGCTCGTGAAGCGTAGGCTCTGCCGCCCGCTGCAGCAGACAAAACAGTCCCAGACGGTGGAAAAAGGCGGGGGGAGCAAACAGCCCCGCCGGGGGGTGAAGAGCAGGTCCAGGTGACACGCGGGGCGGTGGAGGGGTCGTCGGCGGTGGGGGTAGTGGTAGTGGGGGGGGCAGATGGTCGAAGGGGGGGCACCGCGACCCCCCCCGCGCTCTCCTCAACAGTCCGTTACAGGGGACGGGACAGGAGAATCCCACGTCGACCTCAGAGCTTCCTCGCACGCGATGGCTTCCACTCCGAGGAATTACGAGCGAGAGACTCAGTACCGTCTACACTCCAGCTGAGTCTCGACAGGGGACGGGACAGAAGGATCCCACGTCGACCTCAGAGCTTCCTCGCACGCGATGGCTTCCACTCCGAGGAATTACAGGCGAGAGGCTCAGTTCCGTCCACCCTCCGAACGCGACCGGAGGCACCACCACCCCAGGAGCAAAGTTGGCAAAGTCACTCTAAACACAGTTCTTACACAAACCCCTCCACAGTCTCTCGAATCAAGAACACAGCTTCTCCGGACTCCACAACGGAGACAGCAGCTCCCACACAGGCAGCAGCGGGCGGTAGGCGTCCGGCCAGGCAGAGCAGGCAAGCAAGCAAGCCGGGGGGGCCCCCAGACGGTGTTGATGCTGGGGGGGCCGGTGCTTCTCCCTCCGGAGGCGAGGGGGGGGGGCAGGCCGGCAAGGCCCCCCCCTCCGCACTCACTCACTCCCACAGCAGCAGCAGCAGCAACGGCAGGAGAGGGCCAGAGGGAGAAGGGAGCCAAAGCACCAGCAAAATGCGACCGACCGTGTAGTGAATCCCTTTGGTTGACCGGGAGGTGGGCGGGCTTATCCGCCCACTGCTAAAGGCCCCTCCCCCAGCCTAGCGGGAGGGACCACTGGACCCAGAAACCAAGTAATTCCTTGGGACAACTGATAAAAAAACAGGGAGTGAGGTGATGGTTAAAGGTTCAAAATCAGGGAACCAAATGGGGACACCGAGCAAAGAACCCCGGACAGCGCCCACTGCTCCTCAAAGGTGGTAAGGGAGCCAGCGGACGCTGCCCAGTGGAACTCCGCCCGGAGACGTGAAACCAAAAAATTACGGAAGTAGGCCCCACAGTCGCAGAGCACCCCCTCGTTCAACATC
>NW_020689761.1:0-3131 GCF_002925995.2 Terrapene triunguis
ACAATCTGTGTGAGAGCAAGGGGGAGACCTTTATGGCGGGGTGGGAGGTTGAGGCAAATAGCCTGGCTGCTGATTACGCCCAGCCAGACAGCCGGGCGATTAGAAGAGCCCAGCGGGACGCGCTGTGCATCCGGGAGGCTTTGAAAGCCAGTTTCAAGGCTGAGCAGGGTACCCATTGACTTTTAAGTTTGTGGACACAGAAGCTGAACTTGCCCCCGTTTCTTTACCCAGTTGCCGTCGACTATCCTCTCCAATTACATACCCCCTTCACCCCCTTCCCAAAAAATAAAATCTGTTCTGTTTTGTTCATGGACACCGTTGTCTTTATTACTGTTTTCACGGGAATGTTTTAAACCTGGGACGCAGACTGTGGCGGGGAGCGGGTTTAGGGTTGTGATGCAAATGATGCTTCTAAACTCCAGGAATGACAGGCTCCGCGATGGTGGACTGGTTGTTTCAACGGAGCCTGCCAGCCCTCCTGGCCGGGACTGCGTGTATGTGTCGGCTATGTGACTGTCTTGCAGGGGGAGGAGGGTTACAGATCCCCTGCTGCGCGGCTCTGTGATCCAGGGTAAGGACCGCTGCATAAGATCTGTAACTGCCCTCCCCCGCCACCAAGTCACAGAGCAACACCACCCCCCCCACCACACAGAACATGAAAACCACCTCCCAGACTGACCAGGATAACTAGTCACTGCACTGTATATGTGCCCTGCTGCTGCACCTGCCCCCTGCTAAAGGTGACTGTCCTGTCCAATGACCAAGGCCCTTCCCCCCCCTCCAGACAGACTCCCCTCCAAAAGAAGAGGATGGAAACAGAAATGAACAGAAACGTATTCTTTATTAACAACCGCACATGGAACGGGGGGGTGAAACTTGGACGGGGTCTTGTGTGAGGCGGGTAGGAAAGGACTTTTCAAATTTTGGGGAATGAGAGCCTTCTAGTGGTAGAGCAGTCCGCAGGGGTGGAGTGAAATTTTTCCCGGCCCCTTCCACCCCTCCGTGTTTGGACTTTGGGTGAGGGGGGTATGGGACTTGGTGGCGGGGCAGGGCAGTTACAGAGAGACTGCAGCGGGGCTCTCTCCTCCTGCCTCCGGTCCTGCAGAACATCCACAAGGCGGCGGAGCGTGTCCGTTTGCTCCCTCATTAGTCCCAGCAGCGTTTGAGTAGCCTGCCTGTCCTCCTGTCGCCACCTCTCCTCCCGTTCAATGTTTGCCCGGTGCATTTGGGACAAGTTCTCCCTCCACTGTGTCTGCTGGGCTGCCTGTGCTCGGGAGCATCCCATTAGTTCAGCAAACATGTCTTCCCGTGTCCTCTTCTTCCTCCTCCTAATGTGCGCTAGCCTCTGGGCAGATGTGGCTGTGGGAATTGGAAAAAGGGAGTGAATTCCTGAGACAGAGCAATGTATCTGTGAACAGAGAACATAGTCTTTCTCTGTGAACAAGACCATGCAGAGCACCTATCACACGCGCACTGAGGACAAGGTCGAATTTTCGGCCCTCGCCTACAGTGCCTGCGGTCTTGCTGTGGCGAGCTGAGGAGCAGGGCAGGACACCGGACTTTGTCTAGATGGCAAACATGGTAAGCCGTAGACTTGTGGCCGCTTAAAACTTTAAGAGTGGCACTGGCCTCCTTTCACATAGAAAGCAATGCGAGTCTCTGCTGGCAGCAATCCTGCAAGCATGAACTCTGGCCCTGTCCCAGCCCCTCGCGGCTGTAAACCGCGTGGCTGTAAACCGGCGGTTGCAGTTCTGTAAAGGGACGGGCAAGCAGTCCCAATACTAACTTTCCCCTACCTAATTCACAGCAGGGAGTCATGCCTGACATCACCCTCCTGAAGGTCTCCGAGAGCCAGAAGGAGAAGATGCTCCGGGACAGCCTGCAGAAACCGGGGCCATTTGCTGCACTGCTGTGCAAGGCCATGATCCCGGAGTACCTGCTGGCGTTGTGGCAGGGAAACGTGTCCTACCACGGGGGGCCTAATAAGCTGTCCCTGCCCAGGAACCTGCTGATGAGGCTTGAAAAACACCTGCAGGAGGTGTATGAGGAGTTCTCCCCGGAGGATGTCGCCTCGATCCCCGGTTACATTGACCAGTTCTTGGCTTAGGTGCCCTTGGAGGGACAAATGACTGCAGGGTTTTGGGCACTATAATCATGAAGCGGACATTGTGAGATTTTTTTAAAATGGTTCGGACTATATATTGAGGCGCCCAAAGACGGAGTAATCATGATACACTTTGCACTGATTCCCCTTTTGTTTGACTTTCCTGTTTACATGTTTTTAAGCACTTTACCCACTGTTAATATTTTCAATCTTCCTGTTTTGTTGCAAATAAATGTTTACATGTTTTAAAGCACTTTAGCTACTGTTAATATTTTAAATATGCCAGTTATGTTGTAAATAAATGTTTGGATATTTAAAACACTTACTGCTTGATCCTTCCCCTGAATCTGTGTCTGGGGTAACGGCTGGGGAGGGTTGGTAGGGGATCTCTGTCAGGGTGATGAAGAGCTCCTGGCTGTCGGGCAAATCAGCGTTGTAAGCGCTGTCTACTGCCTCGTCCTCCTCATCTCCTTCCTCCTCTTCCCCGTCCGCTGAGGAACCGGCCGCGGACAATATCCCATCCTCAGAGTCCACGGTCAGGGGTGGGGTAGTGGTGGCGGCCGCACCTAGGATGGAATGCAGTGCCTCGTAGAAACGGGATGTGTGGGGCTGGGATCCAGAGCGTCCGTTTGCCTCTTTGGTCTTCTGGTAGCCTTGTCTCAGCTCCTTGATTTTCACGCGGCACTGCGTTGCATCCCGGCTGTAGCCTCTCTCTGCCATGGCTTTAGAGATCTTCTCATAGGTCTTTGCATTCCGTCTTTTGGAGCGCAGCTCGGAAAGCACGGACTCATCTCCCCACACAGCGATGAGATCCAAGACTTCCCGATCCGTCCATGCTGGGGCCCTCTTTCTATTGGATTGCACGGCCATCTCTGCTGGAGAGCTCTGCATCGTTGCCACTGCTGCTGAGCTCGCCACGGTGTCCAAACAGAAACTGCGCTTCAAACTGCCCAGACAGGAAAAGGAATTCAAATTTTCCCGGGGTGTGGCTGGTCAGAGCATCCGAGCTCGGACTGCTGTCCAGAGC
>NW_020689762.1:0-4738 GCF_002925995.2 Terrapene triunguis
GGATGGGGATGGAGGGGTGGGGATAGATGGATGGAGGAGGACGGCAAGAGGCAGATCGATGTTTTGTCACTAGAATCGTTTCAAACCTGTCCCACTTTTGTCCCGGAAGTTGCCCCTCTGGAGTCAGGACAGCTGATTGCTTAGGCTGCTTTTATCCTTGGAATTCCCTTTGCATCTCTGTCCCAGCCGGCAGGGACTCCTCCAGCCCTGAGGGGGTTAATTCCCCCTGGCACCCACCAGAGCCTCAGTCTTACTCCGGTGGGAATTCTGCGCCACTGTGCAATGCACAATTTGCACAGAAATTAATGTTGTTTGCACAGAATTTTCCCTCCCCCCAGCCTCCAAAATGGTCTGCAAAGCTGATGGCCGCCACAAGGGGCCGCTGGACCCAGCAGAGCGCAGCTTGCACATAGAGGACACTGCCGGGGGAGGGGGAGGGAGCTGGAGGTTTCCCGCATCTGCAGTTCTCAGCATGCCCTAGAGGAAGGCAGCGGCAGGCAGGAAACTCCATACAAGCCCAGTACCCAGCATCAGGCTGTCTCTCCCTCTGGATCCCTGGGCTCTGGGGGGGAGAGGGTGGGGGTGTCTGGGCTGGGGGGGTCCACGGCTGGGCTCTGGGGGTTGGGGGTGCAGAATTCTGAGCTGGGGGGTGCCACGCAGCTGGGTTTTGGCAGGAGGAGGTGCGGTTGTCTGGGTTGGGGGGATACCCCACGGCTGGCCTCTGGTGAGGGAGGGGGCAGAGAAACAGGAACTGGGTTGTCTTAGGGATTTCTTTAACTCTCTACTGTTGGGGGACAATTTTTGTGTCTCTGTATTGTTACAGATATACTTGCTGCCAGATATTTTGAAATAAATTACCAAAATAATTGAAACTGGTGTGATTCTATTTTGTTATTTTGACAAAGAAATTATGCAGAATTTTGAAATATTGTGCGCAGAATTCCCCCAGGAGTATGACATTCTGCATGAAATCACTGTCCTACGTCCCAGCCTAGTGCATTAACCACAAACCCAGCCTTCCTCTATAGGGTAGGGTGACCAGACGTCCCGATTTTATTGGGACTGTCCCGATATTTGCTTGTTTGTCCCGCGTATCGGTCGGGACACTGGACAAACAAGCAATTTTGCCTCCGCTCCGGCGCACAGGCGGAGCCCAGAGGGGCTCTCGCCCCCCCCGCCCCGACTCCGCCCCCTCCTTCCCCCATTGGATCACTCCCCAAATCCCCGCCCCCAGCCCCGCCCCCTCACTGCCCCATTGGATCCCGAGCCGGGCCTGGGGAGGAGATGCCCCGTGCAGCAGCCTGGGCAGCCCTTGCACACGGCCATGGCCGGCCGGAGCCGGGAGCGCTGCAGTGCTGCGCGGAGGCTGCTCCAGCCCTGCAGCCCGCGGGGCAGCGCGGTGGGTCCGGGGGCAGCGCGGAGTGGGCAGGGCCCAGGTGGGCGGCGCGGCCCGGGGGCGTGGGCTGCCGGAGACACGCAGCGGAGAGAGGCTGCGGGGGCGAGACTTGTCTCAGGCTGGGCGGCCAGCAAACAGGGGAGAGGAGCCGGTCGGGGTCCCCCAAACCGATAAACTTCCCCGCCGGCAGCGGGCAGGGGTGGGAGGCTCCGCGGAGAGGGCAGCACGGGTGGCCGGGGCACTGTGTGCGATCCCATGGCCGAGGCCTGCTAATGCCCCCGGCCCCTGTGAAACTGCTTTTTGGGTTTTTTTGCTCCGCTGCCGTTTTTTTTTTTTTTTTTTTTTCTCCCCCCCCGCGTCCCAATATTTTATCTCTGTGATCTGGTCACCCTACTATAGGGGTTAATTCCCTCCTGGCCCTGGCAAATGCAGCAGCTGCTCTGGATTTCGAGGCTCATGTTGATCACCCATTCCCAGAATCACTTTTTTTTTAACTTCATTTTTATTCATTGCTGGCAATGGAGCAGTGAGTGAAATGCAGAAGGCCACGCAGCAGGGTGGGGCAGGGAAGGTGGGAAGGAGGCGATCAGCACCCGGGATTGATCTGCAATCAGTTCAGTGTAGCCTTCGCTGAGTTCCCTTCCCACTGGGAACAGGTGTGTTTGGAATAGGAAGTGGTCCCCCCAAGGGGAACTAACACTCAGGAAAGGCCCAGTGAGGACAGGGGAGGCTGCAGTTTTAACATGACTTAGCGGGTCAGGTAACGATGAGGATCTCCCATAAATGGTCACTCGACTGAGTGATGGGGGGGAGAGCTACAAACCACTGGGTCTTCCGCAGGATTTGGTTCGTGTCTGTTGCCCCGGGGGAAATAAACCAGCTGTTTCCCTAGTGAAGAGGCAGTTAAGGGTTGGGATTCCCAAGGGAGCCAAGAGGAGCCGGCCTTGAACCTGGCTCCTAAATCCCCTAGGCTCCCTGCATTGATGCTCATGGGATGGGTGCTGCCTAAGCAGAGCGATGGCTGGGCGAGGCTCGGCCTGCGGGGTCACAGCCCTTCTGCAAAGCAGGCCCTATGTCTAGGCCTCTCCAAAGGACAGAAGCAATGCAGCTCTGGCCTGTGCAGTGATTCCTGGAGCGGCTCAGAGTTGCAGCCTCTTCATCATCTCCTGTATCCAGGGGATGAAGGTGGAGACTCCTGTGTACACCCCGGGGGGGGGGGGTCCCATCCTCGGATCCCCAAGAGACGATGCCCTGGGCTGTTTTCCCACACACCAGGGGGCCCCCAGAGTCACCCTGCGAAATGAAACAAGCCACAGATGGAGAACAGCTCACGGAGTCGTTTCCAGCTGATGGGCAGCTCAGTGACACCCACACACACACCCAGGCCACTGGCTTCAGTGTCAGCCCCCGATGTCCCCCCAGTCTTGTTTGATCCCCCCTCCCCCCACAGCCCAGCTGGTTTCAGTGCCCCACCCACTCCCCTGTCCAGCTGTTCTCTGCCTTCCCCTGAGAAAAGACAAGTTATTTTTCCATTCATTTGTACAGCGCCAAGCGCAGCGGGGCCTGATCCCCGATAGCCACCCATAGGCCTGACTGCAACACCAACAACCTCATTAATAATAATGATTTATCAAGGATGCTTGAAGCCAGGAGCACATTTACCTTTGCACAGTTTTTGTTCATCTTTGGATCCTCCACACACATCATCGCTGAGGACTTATAGTATTGTTATGTCCCATTACGTTTCCTCGAACACTTGGCATACTTCATCACCACCACATCCACCTCCTGGAGCTTGGTCGGGGTCGATTCACTCTCTGGGCTAGTCCTGCCTCAGCCGGCAATGCTGCACAAAGTCCCTGGCTTTACAATCTCTTTGGCTTGGGGCAGGGCGATGGTACCCACCCTTGTATTGAGCTTCGCTCTCTTGGCCAGCTGAGAGACAAGATCAATGTTAGGGTTGAACTCAAGGACACAGAGACATACTCCTAACCCCAGCAGAACACATAACCATGGGGCCTGTGGGGACAGGGTAATGGGATGGGGGCAGTACCTGCAGCAGTGTGAGGTCACTGCGGGCGGGGGGATGGGATGGGGTGGTACCTGCAGCAGCATGATGTCCTTGTTTAGGGTCTCCTTGTTGTATTTTGGGTGCGGGATCTTTCCACACACAGGGATCTTCTGTCATTTCCTGTCCAGTCTTTGTTTTATGTTATGGGCTCCCAGGGACACAGTGATCTCACTGTAAAAGACAAGAGCAATACATGAGTTGTAGGGGCAGGAGCGTACGTGACGTGGGGGATGGGCACATGTGGGTCTGACTCATGGACAGTGATATGGGGAGACAGGGAAGACTGGGGCTCTCAGGCCAAGATCTTGGACTCCGCTGCTGTGGTGAAAAAACTTACTCCGGTGGGCACAGGGCCTTTCCCCAGTGGCATTGGGGTCGCATCAGGTATCTCCACCAGCCCCTTGTGCTGTTCCCCTGAGCTCCTTCACTCCTCGTTGTCCTCCTGCCGGGCTCTTGGGTCTCAGCTTGCCTCCGGCCCAGTGACCCTTTCCCGGCTAGATCTAGACGGGGTCTATGCCCAGGTCCCCCCAACCCAGAGCCCTGCAGAGCTTTTCTGGGGCTGTGAGCCCCTCCCTGTCCCAATCTGAGCAATGGGCCAGACTCCAGCTGGGGTCAATGGCCGTAGCTCCATTGATTTATCCATGATAAGAGCCCCATCATCTTCTTGGGCTGGGCTGGGACTGAGCTCCCCATCCCGAAGGGGAGTCCCCCCAACCTCATCCTACCCCTTGTGATGCTCTCCCTGGAGGATCCCTGTGCCTGGAACACTCCCCCCGTCTGATTTTTTTCTTGTGAAACTGATTCTTTCCCCCTGGGTTTTGGTAATTTTTAGGTTGAAGATTCCAGGTTTTGCTCGCTATAAAAGAAAGTTTTGGTTTTTTTCCCATGGAAAAATAAAAAAAGTTTGTGATCCGCTCCAAACAAGTCCCCACCCAAGTGGGTGGATGAGTTGGAAAATGGCACCTTTAACAAATTGCTGTTACAGTAGAGCCTCAGAGTTACCAACACCAGAGTTAGGAACTGATCTGTCACCCACATACCTCATTTGGAACTGGACGTGTGCAATCAGGCAGCAGCAAAGACCCCCCAAAAAAGGAAGAAGAAGAAGCAAGTACAGCACAGTGCAGTGTTAAACGTAAACTACTTAAAAAATAAAGGGAAAGTTTAAAAAAAGATTTGGCAAGATAAGGAAACAGTTTCTGTGCTTGTTCATTTCAATTAAGCTACTCAAGGAGCTAATAGAGGAGGTATCTGAGCCTCTAGCTATTATC
>NW_020689763.1:0-8676 GCF_002925995.2 Terrapene triunguis
GCCCTGCTTGGCAACCTCTGGTGAGGTCACAGCTTCTAAGGTGACTGTGATCATGTAGCTTGACTTCCTGTTTGCACTACAGCGAGCGTGTGGGAGCCGACCCGGGTGGTATCGTGTGTGTGACTGATCTCTGTTTTACCTAACCGCACGGGCCCGAAGGGGAGCTCCGTCAGCTTGAAAGCCTCTCCCTCGCCAGCAGAAGTTGGTCTAATACTGGGGTAGGCAACCTATGGCATGCGTGCCAAAGGCGGCACACGAGTTGATTTTCAGTGGCACTCACACTGCCCGGGTCCTGGCCACTGGTCCAGGGGGTTCTGCATTTTAATTTAATTTTAAATGAAGCTTCTTAAACATTTTAAAAACCTTCTTTACTTTACATACAACAATAGTTTAGTTATATATTATAGACATAGAAAGAGACCTTCTAAAAACATTAAAATGTATTACTGGCACGCGAAACTTTAAATTAGAGTGAATAAATGAATACTCGGCACACCACTTCTGAAACGTTGCCGACCCCTGGTCTAATAAAAGATATTACCTCCCTTGCCTCTTCACACACGCGCACACACACACACACACGATCAGTCAGTGGGGCGATCAGCCATTTAACACACACACACAGACACTTGTGATCTGTCACTGGGGTGAGCAGCCATTTCACACACACACAAAGAGTCACTGGGGAAAGCAATCATTTCATACACACACACCCTTGTGATCAGTCGCTGGGGCTCGCAGCCATTTCTCACACACACACACACACACACAGAGTCATTTTTAGAAACTAAGCCGCTGTTTCTGAACCACTCAAAATGCCGAAGTTTACTTGTTTGCCAAAAGCTAGATTCGCCCGAACAGGGACTTGAACCCTGGACCCTCAGATTAAAAGTCTGATGCTCTACCGACTGAGCTATCCGGGCTCCCTGTTGTTTGAGGATCAGCAGGAGAGTGATGCAGCACACTGGCTGTTTCGCAGCCCCTGAGCAGCTGTTCCTGTCGGGGCTCCGCTCACCAAGCCCTTGTCCTCTTTCGTGTGTCTGAATGAGCAGGGGCTCCTCATCTAGCGCCCTGCAGCTCGCTTGTCTGTCCAGCCCAGTTAGAGATCCAGGGGGGCTTTCTGCTTCTCCAGCCAGCCCCCCACTTCCTTCGCTGGCTGCAGCTAATCTAGCCAGTTCCTCCCTCTGAGGGTCTCTGTCTCGCCTTTTCTAAGGGCATCTGGTCTATCCAGTTCCCCCTCTCTCTGATGGCAGATCCAGGTTTCTGACAGTGTCTATCAATCTATGTATCTGACCATCTCTTTCTAATGCCACCTAGTCTATCAGCAGCTCATTTGTGTCTTCCCTTCCCTTCTTTCTTCCCTGCCTTATATCTATCTAGTTCTGGTGGTATTTAATCTATCTACCAATCTATCCCTTTCTAATGGCATCTATTCTATCAGCATCTGTCCTCTCACTTCATTTTCTATCTGTCTCTGATGGCATCTATCTATCTATTTCTGATGGGATCTATCAATCAGCCACCTTTTTCTAACGTCTATTATATCTATCAGCATATAATCTATCACTTCTTTCTTTCTTTCTATTTATGATAGTATTTTATCTATCTATCCCCATATACCCCCTCTATCTGTCTATCTATCCATCCATCCATCCCCAGGCACTCCCTCTAAATATCTATCTCCATACACCCCATCTATCTATCTATCTATCTATCATTTTCTAATGGCATATATTCTGTCACCATCTCTTCTATCTATCTATCTATCCCCATCCACCCCCTCTATCTATCTATCAATCCCCCCACACACCGTCTATCTATCTATCTATCTATCTATGGCCTTGGCTACACTGGCAATTCACAGCGCTGCACTTGCTGCGCTCAGGGGTGTGAAAAAACACCCCCCCTGAGCGCAGCGAGTGCAGCGCTGTAAAGCGCCAATGTAATCAGCGCCTGCAGCGCTGCACGCTCCCTCGCAGCGCTGCAAGCTATTCCCCTCGGAGAGGTGGAGTACATACAGCGCTGCGAGAGAGCTCTCGCAGCGCTGGCGGCGCGACTACACTCGCGCTTCACAGCGCTGCCGCGGCAGCGCTGTGAATCCACAAGTGTAGCCAAGGCCTATGTCTCTCTGATGGCATATGTGACACAGCAGGGAGTGGGGAGTATTGACCTGGGAATGTTGCAGGGGAGTTTTACTGGAACTGTGTGTGGGATGGGAGACTTTCCTTGAGGGAAGATACCTGAGCATGTAACATGAGAGCCCAGGAGGGGGGTTGGGGCCAGGTGACACCTTCTGCCTGGGAAACTGGACAAAGGCTGGAGGAGGAACCAGGGGGAGGGGGTTTCAGTTTGGAGCTGGCTGGGGAAACAGAGGGAGCCCCAGGACTGGGGTCTAAGCTCCCTGCCCCCCAGAAAGACTTGATTGAGGGGTCCTGGTTGTACCTACAAGCTCTGTTTGGGACTGTGTTCCTGTCGTCCAATAAACCTTCCGTTTTACTGGCTGGCTGAGAGTCATGGTGAATAGCAGGAAGTGGGGGTGCAGGGCCCGGACTCCCCTACACTCCGTGATAGTGTACATCTATCAATTGCTGATGGTATTTATCTATCAATCTACATATCTAACCATCTTTTTCTAATGATGTCTATTCTAGCTATCAGCATATAATCTATCACAGCCTTTCCTTTCTTTCTTTCTTTCTTTCTTGTGCTGTCTTTATCTATCTAGCTATCTAGCTATCCCCATACACCCCCTCTATCTATCTATCTATCTATCTATCTATCTATTTCTTTCTTAGCACCTATCTATCTATTTCTGATGGGATCTTATCTCTCTATTTCTCATCTATCAATCACTTTAGGATGTAGGCCCCATGTATATAACTGAGAAAAACTGTTGTTGCAGTCCCCATATGAGAGAAAAAGAGAAAGGAAAAGGAAAACACAGCAGAGAAAAGAAAAGCTAACAGAACCGTCAGTCAGGGAACTCTAGAGGGCGGAGAATGGCTCATCGAAGTAAAATGCTCAAAGAAAAGTTTGCACCAAAGGTGAGGAAAGATGAACTGTTAAAATAAAAAGTTGTATAGCCCAGGTTCCACCGAGATTTGAACTCGGATCGCTGGATTCAGAGTCCAGAGTGCTAACCATTACACCATGGAACCAGCTGACTGACAGCCCTTCCAGAGCATTTGTAATGACTGCTCTGCCAGAGTGCCAGTCACCCTAAGGTGCTTTGCCAGGGGTTGGCCCAAGCCTGGAGTTGAAGACAACAAAGGACAATGATCTAAAGCACTACCCAGTGCATGCTGCCCAAACACCATGTGCCCCAAGTACCTCCCCGACTCTCGGTGACCTGGGTGCAACCGCAGCTGGAATAATGTGTCCAGGTCGGAGGGCCACAAGCAGGGCCAGCCTTTGGGGAAATGGCACCCTGGGGAACTGGTATGTTGGCACCACTGCCTCCCCACACACTGCCCCGAGCTCCCTATCACAGCCTCCCCACACAGGCCAGCCCCACTCCTCTTGCCTACGACCACTGGAGAACAGCGGCTGCGGGCCAGGCACCCAGCTCTGAAGGCAGCGCCGCCGCCAGCAGCAGTGCACAAGTAAGGGAGGCAACGCCGTACCGTGCCACCCTTGCCTCTGCAGCTCTGCGCTTTGCCTTCAGAGCTGGGCGGCCGGAGAGCGGCAGCTGCTGGCCAGGAGCCCAGAGGTGCCGTGGCTGTGAACTGCCAAGCCGAGAGGTGCGAGTGGTTGGCCCCAGCACAGATTAAGCACTGATGGCACTCCCAATGGGACCGAACCTGTGGATCCTGGTGTGATGAAGTGGGAATTTTGGTAGTGTTTTGGGGAAGCCGGTGCGTGCCTCAGTTTCCCTTTGTGCTTTGCGTTGCTATGTGCAGCGCACAAAGAATTAAAAGCTGCTGTGGAGGCAGAGCGGGGATGGGGTGGGTGCTGTGTCACCTGACAGTCTGTAGTGGTATGAATGGGTCATTAAGGACTGGCTCAAACCAATCTACACACACACACACACCAGGAGTCAAAGAGAAAGAGAGGGGTTGCTTGAAGGCCCAGTTTCCAAGTATGGCAGGAGCGGTATGGGTCCTTGATGCCTGATGCACTAAAGGGGTCACTCCCAAGGGCCTGGGGCATAGACCAGACCCTGTGGATCTGTGCCAGCTGGGGCAGTCAGAGGTTTAGCGACACCCAGAGCATGGGGCTGTGTCCCTGGCCCTCTTGGCTAATAGCCATTCATAGACCAGGAACTTATCTAGTTCTTTTTTTGAACTCTGTTATACTGTTGGCCATCACAACATCCTCTGGCAATGAGTTCCACAGGTTGACTGTGAAGAAATACCTCCTTACGTTTGTTTTAAACCTGCTGCCTAGTAATTTCATTGGGTGACCCCTGGTTTGTGTGTTACGGGAAGGCGTAAGTAACACTTCCTTATTGACTTTCTCCACCCCAGTCACGATTTTATAGACTTCTAGCATATCCCGCCACAGTTGTCTCTTTTCTAAGATGAACAGTCCCAGTCTTTTTAATCTCTCCTTACACAGCTGCTCCGTGCTCTTAATCATTGTTCTAGGCCTTCTCTGGACCTTTCTCAGTTCTGACAGATCTTCTTGGAGATGGGGCGACCTGAACCGCAGCAGTATTCATGGTACAGGAGTGTGTTCCCAATGCCAAAACCCAACACAACCTAGTGCTTCCGCATCTTTGTAGGCTGCTGTGTTTTTAGAGGGGTCTATGGTGTAATGGTTAGCATGCTGGACTTTGATTCCAGTGACATAAGTTCAGATCCCAATAGAATCAAGTGTCCTCAGTGCAGAGCTCAGTCCTTTTCCCCCTTTGGTACCCCTACCTTGCCCCGATACCCTGAATAGGACAGCGACACAAAACTTTCATTGTCCCCACCAACCTCTGAGACGGTCTGTATAGGCAAACTGGTAACACATTGGACAGTGGGACAGACCTGCCTGCCATCCGCAATTACAGTGTGTGCACAGATATCCTGCTGATGGGGGTATGGGGATAGATAGAGGGGGGGTATAGGGTAGATAGATAGAGGGGGTGTATGGGGATAAATAGATAGAGGCAGGGCCGGCTTTAGGCGCCTTTTTAATTTTTTTTACTCATCCTGCAGCGGTCCGCTCCGGGTCTTCGGTGGCATAGGGTCCGCTCCAGGTCTTTGGTGGCCCTTCGGTGGCGGTCCTTCAGTGCCGTGACCCGGAGCGGACCCCCAGCCGCCGAAGTGCCGCCGAAGACCCGGACCGCCGCCAGGTATTCGAATCGGGCCCCGCAGGTCCTAAAGCCGGCCCTGGATAGAGGGGCATATGGGGATAGAGAGAGAGAGAGAGAGAGAGAGTAGATGGGGATAGATAGATAGATAGATAGAAGGGGTGTATGGGAATAGATAGATAGATAGTTAGATAGAGGGGGTGTACGGGAATAGATAGATAGATAGATAGATAGATAGATAGATAGAGGGGGTGCAAAGGGATAGATAGATAGATAGATAGATAGATAGACAGATAGATAGATAGATAGCGGGGGTGGATGGGGATAGATAGATAGATAGATGGGATGAATGGGGATAGATAGATAGATAGATAGATAGATAGATAGATAGCGGGGGTGGATGGGGATAGATAGATAGGTGGTGTACATAGACGGGGGTGTGGCTGGGGTGTGGGGATTGATGGACGAATCGAGAGGGGGTTTATAGAGGAACAGCGGGATCGATAGGTGAATAGAGGGGTGTGTCTGGGGATAGACAGGTGATGTGCACATGGTGGGATGGATGGCTAGACAGAGGGGTGTGTGGGATGGCTAGCTGGACAGAGGGAGGGAGGGATGGGGATCAAGAGGTGTATGGGGCAGGCAGGGGGTGAATTGGGAAGGTGGATGGTGCGGGTTGGGAGAGATAGGAGGATTAATGCGATGGGGGTCAGTAGGGAAATGGGATGTATGACGTGGGAGGGATAGATCGAAGGGTCTGTATGAGGATGGACGGGCAGAGGGGTGGGCACAGATAGAGGGAGGGGTAGAAAGCTGGTGCCCCAGGGACTGTACCAGGAGGGCATCTGAGCCAGGGGTCCCTGTTTGCAGAGGTCGTTAGCTTGTGTCCGTGCTGCATCGGGGGACGGGCAGGCAGCTGCTGGCCCGCGGCTGGAAGACACCTTCCCCCCACTCTCTCGCTGCTATCGAAAGCAGCAGGCCTCAAATCTGGCCCTGAGAGCCCGGGAGCGCCCCCCCCCCACACACACACACACACACACACACCGGGGGCTGAGTTGCAGATCTCATCCCCGATTCCCCGGTGAGGGCAGGGACACACGTGGACTTTCTATGACACGCACTCGTGGTTCCAGCTTGGCCCGGCTGCTGAGATGCCTGGGGCCTGGGGCACTCTGCCTCGCCGGGGCGCCCAAAGAAGTGTTTTTCCATTTGGTGCCATGGTGGGAGGGGGCCACTGTGATGAAGCGGGGGGGGTTGCTTAGTGTTTTGTGTGAGCACTGTGTGTGCCTCAGTTTCCCTGTTAAAAATGTGTGCTGCATGTTTAACAGGTTGGTGGGCGAGTTGGTTTGTTGGTGCAGAGGACCAGGTGTGACCTCACCTAGCAGCCAGGACCCCGGATGTCGGCCTGGAGATGGGGGACCCTAGTGACTGGTGACCGGGAGGCCGGTTCTGGCCAGTGGGAGGACAATGAGCTGAGGAGAGAGGCCCCCGGTGACCTGACCAACCAGTTCCAGTCAGAGGGGAACAAAGGACGGAAGAGAGAGGGCCCAGCGACCTGTTTACCTGGGATGGAAGAGAAAGGACAGGGGAGAAGCTGTTGGGGAAGATGATATAGGATGCAGGGTAGAGATGAGGGGGGGCATTTCTCCTTCTAGGGGTGGAGGCCCAGGGGCCCACAGCAAGAGAGGGCAACCTTCACTGGGGGGCGTCACGACAAAGGAGGGGTCCTCCCGCGGAGCCAAGGACCACGAGACCCATGACAGCCACACGTGAGGCTGGGGGCTTGTAGACCCCTGGCGTGGCCTCACCAACAGACAGGAAGCCCGGTGTGACCCGTACAACAGCAGCGGGGCTGGGGAGTGTGAATCAAGCCGTCTCAGATTTCCCCACCAGCCCCTTAAAAAAAAACCCAAACCATGCATGTACACGTGGGAACGTGCCTGTGCAAATGCATGCATGTCACGTGTGAACACAGACATGCAATGACACACTCACAAACCACGCTTGGGGCTGAAATTTCACAGCCTTTTTCCCACCACCCTCCGAAAAGACAGGTGGGCATGGAAAAAATGTGATTCACCTCTGTCAACTTTTTACCAGTTATTTTTATTAGCAAATGAAGCATTCATTGTACAAACTACATGATGGACAATCACACACACACACACATAGAGTTTTCATGGCTTCTACAGTGATGGACAATCACACACACACACACAGAGTTTTCATGGCTCCTACAGTGATGGACAATCACACACACACAAACACATAGAGTTTTCATGACTCCTACAGCCCACCAGGGTATAGCAGAGATTGGTGAATAATGGCTATTTTGATTCCGAAAAAATTTGTTTCGGGTCAAACTGATTTTTTTTCCACATTGCCGGCAAATCCGAACAACAAAAATCCAAGTTGATTTGGGCCGTACTAAATGGTTTGTTCAGCCTGCAATGAAAAGTTTCATTTCAACTTTCAGCATTAATGTTTTTCCACCCTTTTCTTTGGTTTGTTTTTGAGAAAAAAATGGAAGGAAAGGGAATTGGCCAATCGAAAAGCCCTTGCACTGGGAAAAATCGAAACATTTGGATTTAAAAACGTCCAAATGTTTCTTTTTGACTGTTTCCAATATTCTTTTGCTTTGCCCTTTAAATGACCAAGTGGGTGAAATCAACCCAAGTTCATGATATTTTTCACACATACCCCCCCCCCCCCCCCCAAAAAAAAAGTTTCAGCTGAAAAATTTCACCCAGTCCAGCCTTCACAAAGTTCAGGGATCCTCCTTACCCTGAAGCGGGATTTTTCTGTAGGGCTTTTGTGAACGTTAGGCCTACCAGGGACTTACTTGATGAAGGGTTGTCTACACTTAAAACACTACAGAGGCACATTTGCCTGGATAATCCACCTAGAAGATTTCCTATTGCTGTCTACACAGAATCATAGAATCATAAAATATCAGGGTTGGAAGGGACCTCAGGAGGTCATCTAGTCTAACCCCCTGCTCAAAGCAGGACCAATTCCCAACTAAATCATCCCAGCCAGGGCTTTGTCAAGCCGGGCCTTAAAAACCTCCAAGGAAGGAGATTCCACCACCTCCCTAGGTAACGCATTCCAGTGCTTCACCACCCTCCTAGGGAAATAGTGTTTCCTAATATCCAACCTACACCTCCCCCACTGCAACTTGAGACCATTGCTCCTTGTTCTGTCATCTGCCACCATTGAGGACAGCCGAGTTCCATCCTCTTTGGAACCCCCCTTCAGGTAGTTGAAGGCTGCTATCAAATCCCCCCTCATTCTTCTCTTCTGGAGACTAAACAATCCCAGTTCCCTCAGCCTCTCCTCATAAGTCATGCGCTCCAGACCCCTAATCATTTTTGTTGCCCTTCGCTTGACTCTTTCCAATTTTTCCACATCCTTCTTGTAGTGTGGGGCCCAAAACT
>NW_020689764.1:0-2908 GCF_002925995.2 Terrapene triunguis
AATAGGATAGACATAGACTGGAGGGGACGGGGAAGAAGGGTCTTTGATTACTAGAGACCACTCCGTTCTCCGAACATTTGATTCGTGGGAAGCAGGGGAGGGGGAAGAGTAGGGGGCGAAGCGTTCAGGGGAAGGGGCGGAGTTGGGGCGGGGACTTTGGGGAAGGGGCGGAGTTGGGGCGGGACCCGGGGCCCTTGGAGTGTCCTCTTTTTCCAGGACTGCAATATGGTAACCCTAACCTGAACTGATAAATTATGTACAGCCAGATGGCGATTTACATCAGCTGAGCCTCTGGGCCATATATCCAATAGTATTAGGGACACCTCTCAAGCTAAGGGAATGTCTATACTTACTAATCCTCCTTGTCGCCTGTAAGGGGAGCAGAAAGCACACATTCCAGGACCCCCCCCTTTTTTTTTTGGAGCACACTTACTCAAGCAGTAACTAGCACTAGGCCTTTTAAAGCCAAAGAAATACACTTCTGTCTAGCACTCCCATTTTTCAAGTATCACCTACTGCCTCTTTTAATGATGACTCGCATGACACTCTTTTTTATCCTGGTTTCTTCATCAGAAAAAAGTGGAATGATTCAGAGGAAGGAACTTTGGATTTTCCTGGGCCCTATGTGAGTTTCTCCATATGAATGGGATCTAGCCCTGTATAACTTAATTTTAGCCCCCCCCGCCCCCACCCCCTCCCCCAAATCAAAATGGTTGGAATTAAAATAGTATTTCAAATTTGTTTGGTTACCAGATATTTTGAAAAATGTTGTGTTTTGGATTAAACCAAAATGAATTTTTATTTCCTGATTGCCAGTGAGTCAAAAAAACAACCTGTTGTTCACAGAGCTCCAGTTCACTCTAGTCTTGGCATGACTCACAGTACAACTGAGCTGGGGATATTTTCTCTGGTCAGACCGGTTAGATCCCCGGCTTTCTCCACATGAATGATCATGCAGAACAATAATTAACGTGAAATATCCTGTGTTCCTGTCTTTCAGCACGGACTCTTTCTCCATGTTACTCTGCCAATCTGACACCAACATCAGACAGGCTAATCTCTGCTGTAGGCTGCTCTGTGGTGTTCTCTCCACCAGGCCTGAATTTTAGCACTGGGATTGTACGCTGGGATTATAAAAATGTCTCCTCCACAGTTCTGTCCATCATAGTATATTTTAAGGAGCAATCAAAAATTAATTTGCATCCTTCATACAACGGGAACGTTGAGTTCAGCAAAACCCATTGGACTCTCCAAATAAAATTGCGGTTGGGAGATGGAGGAATGTACAGTTTTAGAACAAACTCCCACAAAACTAAGTGGTTCCAGCTGGAGGTTATTGGTAAGTGCCACACGCAATGGTTTTGATAACTTTCTCCACTTCTATACTAATACTTACTCAACCCTTGAATTAGATAAGAATGCACAACATATCCCATGGAAAAGGCAGCAATACAGCCCTGTAACTCTACATTCCACTTGCCCATGGTGCACTTATAGATATGCATAGTTGTGTAGCAGTCAAGAAGTGTCATATAGGTGGAGCATGAATGGGAAGTTACCCTTCTGATTATGATGGGGAATTTCCTTCCAAACAGGACTCAGCACCATGACTTGTCTAGTTGCACAATGGCTTATTTCATAATGCTCTATGCTGATCGGATTTAGCTTTAGAGACAGGAGTTCTTTTGTTCGCACTGCTAAGCTTTTGAGTTAAATTTTTTTTATATATATAAATATTGAGGGGGGTTTATTTCCTGAAACTGTTTTAAAACCTCACTGCACTTGCCCAGTTTTGACAAGTGTTGTTGTGATCATTTGGGGGTGGGAATTTTTGGCAGAAATGTTGCACTAATTTTTAATGACATTAGAGACAAGTACCTTTTTTATTCTCTCATGGTTTTTGAAGCTGAGTAATATTGCATAAAGCTACTCTGCTTCCTTCCTGCAAATACAGAAGTAATTTATTTTTTACAAGTGCATAATTCTGCTTTGGTTGGCAACTAGGAGTGAGATTATAAACTCTTTGTCAGGGACAGTCTTTTTGGTCTGTGTTTGTGCCTGGCCCAGTGGAGTCCTAGGCCATTATTCATAGATTCATAGATTCTAGGACTGGAAGGGACCTCGAGAGGTCATCGAGTCCAGTCCCCTGCCCGCATGGCAGGACCAAATACTGTCTAGACCATCCCTGATAGACATTTATCTAACCTACTCTTAAATATCTCCAGAGATGGAGATTCCACAACTTCCCTAGGCAATTTATTCCAGTGTTTAACCACCCTGACAGTTAGGAACTTTTTCCTAATGTCCAACCTAGACCTCCCTTGCTGCAGTTTAAGCCCATTGCTTCTTGTTCTATCCTTAGAGGCTAAGGTGAACAAGTTTTCTCCCTCCTCCTTATGACACCCTTTTAGATACCTGAAAACCGCTATCATGTCCCCTCTCAGTCTTCTCTTTTCCAAACTAAACAAACCCAATTCTTTCAGCCTTCCTTCATAGGTCATGTTCTCAAGACCTTTAATCATTCTTGTTGCTCTTCTCTGGACCCTTTCCAATTTCTCCACATCTTTCTTGAAATGCGGTGCCCATAACTGGACACAATACTCCAGCTGAGGCCTAACCTGCGCAGAGTAGAGCGGAAGAATGACTTCTCGTGTCTTGCTCACAACACACCTGTTAATACATCCCAGAATCATGTTTGCTTTTTTTGCAACAGCATCACACTGTTGACTCATATTTAGCTTGTGGTTCACTATAACCCCTAGATCCCTTTCTGCCGTACTCCTTCCTAGACGGTCTCTTCCCATTCTGTATGTGTGAAACTGATTTTTTCTTCCTAAGTGGAGCACTTTGCATTTGTCTTTGTTAAACTTCATCCTGTTTAACTCAGACCATTTCTCCAATTTGTCCA
>NW_020689765.1:0-4863 GCF_002925995.2 Terrapene triunguis
GATTCCCATGGGACCTTACCTATCAGCTCTCTGAGCTTACCAAAATCCGCCTTCCTGAAATCCATTGTCTCTATTTTGCTGTTCTCCCTTCTACCCTTCCTTAGAATTGCAAACTCTATGATTTCATGATCACTTTCACCCAAGCTGCCTTCTACTTTCAAATTCTCAACGAGTTCCTCCATATTTGTTAAAATCAAGTCTAGAACAGCTTCCCCCCAGTAGCTTTTTCAGCCTTCTGAAATAAAAAGTTGTCTGCAATGCAGTCCAAGAATTTGTTGGATAGTCTGTGCCCCACTGTGTTATTTTCCCAACGTATATTTGGATAGTTGAAGTCCCCCATCACCACCAAATCTTGGGCTCTGGATGATTTTGTTAGTTGTTTAAAAAAAGCCTCATCCACCTCTTCCACCTGGTTAGGTGGCCTGTAGTAGACTCCTAGCATGACATCACCCTTGTTTTTTACCCCTTTTAGCCTAACCCAGAGACTCTCAACATTTCCGTCTCCTATGTCCATCTCCACCTCAGTCCAAGTGTGTACATTTTTAATATATAAGGCAACACCTCCTCCCTTTTTCCCCTGTCTATCCTTCCTGAGCGAGCTATACCCCTCCATACCAACATTCTGTTTGACTTTCTAATTGCTTCTCTTTAGTGGATACCTACATTTTCTGGAGTATCCTTCATGTCCATTTTTCTTTCTTTAAAAGCCAACCTTGAAGATCCTGCTGGCCATCCCTGCTTTAAAGTCGCTTCTTTACCTTTCTGTACTTGAAGAACTAAGTCTTGAGTTAATAGAATGCTTCCACAATTTTAAATGGGTGGAGTTTGCACTCTCTTCTAAAAATTAGAAGGCATTCTGTGGCTGCCCCCACATGACATTGTGTAGTTACTTTAGGAGGGGTACTTTGAGCAGAGACTTTGAGGTTCCTGGTACTGTCCACCAGTAAGCATTGAGGAGGGCAGGTCAGGGTCTGCTCCAGGAAGAGTCCCTCCGCAGTACTGACCTTTTCTAATTGGGGTCATCAGTTCCGGCACCAGTGCCCAGGCGTTGAGACTGATGTCTGCTAGGATACTGACTACTTCATTCAGCAACAGAAGCACCAGGAAAATCTTGGCAGCAATGATGCTGGAGGCCTGTGCCGTGCCACAAGACATTCTCTTGGTACTGGATTCACTGATGGTATCAGAGTGAAGCCGGCCGATACCAGTGTGGATCCTTAGGTCATGGCTATGGACTTAACTCAGAGTTGTGATGAGCTCTTGGTATGGGGCAGGGCTAGATCATCAGAGCATCCAGCACTTGCTTGACCTGTGCACTCTAGGGGTAAACCTAGCATATCATCCCTTGTAGTGGTATATCTTTGGAGAGAAGCTCTTGAACCTCAGCACCATCTGGCATAATACCACCATGATTGAGCCAGCAGAGATCCCTTCCTTTCCCATTGAGGCAGCCTGACCAATCTAGAAAACAGAGGAAAAAGCAGAGGAGAAGACCACTTCCTCCTCAGTTTTCTTCTTTGGCAGGTTCTTCAAGACAGTTGGGAAATCCATAGATGTCTGTTTGACTGTCTTGTCAAGGATAGTGTACCAGATCACAATGTACCAGTTTTCTCCCTCCCCATTTTTTCCCAATAGGTTATTTCACTTCCTGTATGCTTGGTCCCATCTTACTACAGACCAATGGGTCCGAAGTACTGTGGAACAGGACACACACTGCAGTTTGTCTGTCCCCCTCTTTTAATCCCCTTTCCCATCCGTCTTCAGGGACCACTCTCATGAGGATGTCCTTCTCCAAGAAGTGCAGTCTCTTCTCCATTTGGGAACTATAGAAGAGGTTCACCCTCTCCACCGAGTGAAGGGTTTCTGTTCATGTTACTATCTGATTCCAAAGAGAAAATGAGGTCTCAGACCCTTCCTAGACTTGCAACATTTGAATAAATATATAAAGTAAATAAGGTTTCACATCATCATTCTGGCCTCTGTCATCCCCTCCGAGGATCTGGGCAACTGCTACACTGCTCTTGACATGAAGGATGCATATTTTCATGTCGCTATTCATCAAAGCCATAGAAGATTCCTAAGAATTCTGGTCAGCAACACCCATTATCAGTTTATGGTCCTATCCTTCAGCGTGTCTGTCTGTCTGCAAAATGCATGGTGGCTGTAGCTGCATTCCTAATTAAAGCAGGGATGCAAATATTTCCATCCCTGGACGATTGGCTGATATGAGGTAGATAGCTATTACTTCAGTGAGAAGAGTGATGGAATTATGAGTGTTGGGAGCTGATCCTCCTTATCTATTTTTTTTGGATAAGTAAAAGAACTGATGATAATGTCTTCAGTTAATGCATAGTACTTGTACTACCAGTTGTTGTCAGATGCTACCGGTGTGGTGCTCTGCTTGCTCCTATGTTA
This sequence comes from Terrapene triunguis, assembly GCF_002925995.2. NCBI lineage: Eukaryota > Metazoa > Chordata > Testudines > Emydidae > Terrapene > Terrapene triunguis. The sequence continues at coordinate 2,416 of NW_020689765.1, forward strand.
ATATCACTCGGCTGCGTGCGTGTGTTCCCTCTGTGTGCTGTCCCAGCTCTGCAGATAGCTGACACAGCAGACCCGACGAGAACCCCCAATAACCACAGAGTCTAGTAAGATGCAAAATCACGTAGAGTAGGTTTATTGCGACCTCGGACACAATTGCAGTTCCCTGTAGGTTTCTGAGCCTAACTCAGGGCATACTACGAGAAAGTGCCTCTTGGCAAGGACCCGGCTCAGTGGCGGGACTTTCCACTGCCCCCGTGGCCAGACAAAGACACCACCCCAGGGATACATTCTTATACACGGGTACAAACAAGTTACACATCACTCCTGACGTATTGAGGTGCAACCCCTTCACTTAGCAAGGTACAACCTCCCTACGTAGTAAGGTGCCGCCTCTCACCTTGTACATGTTGGTTCGATCAAAACAACTCTATCCATCATTTTACCCTTTTGCCCCTGTCATTGGGATGGGTCGGCCTGTTCCATGTTATCTGTGGAATGTTCCAGTATAGGAGTGTTTTAATATCTGGTGTCCAGTACCTGTTAGGTATGTCTCTTTTTGCAGCATCAGCCCTTTCCTTGCCAGCATCTGTGAGCAGGGCCTGCCTCTGGCTCACAGCTTAACTTTGCTTTATGTTAGCAAAGTCTTGACCATTACTTTAGTTCAGGCCTTAGGCCTCATACCAGGCCTCTGATACCAAGGTTTATCTCTCAGGGCCTCCTCTTACTACAATAGTTATGACAAAGGTCCAACTGTGCTTGGCTATTGACAGTTCACTTTATCCCTGCACTTTCTGATCTCCAACAGGTAGCTTTCCTTGGTGATCCATCCCATCTTTCATTCCTTGTAGGATTTCTGCTTTCTCTTAATCACCTCTGTGAGACGCTTGTTCATCCAGCCTGGTCTGCAACCCTTCTCTAGGAAGTTTTTCCCCTTGCTTGGGATGCAGGCTTCAGAGACCTTCTGCAACTTTGACTTAAAGTAATTCCAAGCCTCCCCCACTTTCAGATCCTTGAGTTCTTTAGCCCAGTCCATTCCCCTAGTTAATTGCCTTAATAATTTAAAATTTCCCGTTTTGAAATGAAGGTTCCTAGTTGCAGACCTAGTTTTGTTTATCCTTCCATTTAGTTGAAACTGATTAGCTCATGATCACGCGAACCAAGGTTGTCCCCTACAACCAGTTCTTCTCTGGAGGTCCTCCCTACTCACCAACACACAATCTAAAATGGCATCACCTCTTGTTGGTTTGGTGACTATTTGGTGAAGAAATCTGTCAGCTCTCACAGCCAGGGAAGTGTGGGCCCTACCATTATGATTAGCACTTGTCCTTGGATCTATATCCGGGAAATTAAAGTCTCCCATAATCACACAGCTCCCAGGAATATATATATCATTAAAGTTATTCCGGAGGTCTCTATCCATATCCACATAGGATCTTGGGGGTCTGTAGCAGGCCCCAAGCACTATTTCAGGGGAGCCTCTGGTAGCTTTCTTCCCCAAAGTGATTTTGACCCAAACAGTCTCTCATTTATCCGTTGCAGCACTTTTAATTTCTTTACAGTCAGTCTATCTCATTATTAATATACAATGCTGCTGCACCACCTTCACCTTCATTTCTGTCTTTCCTGAACGGCACATACTCTTCAATGTCTGTACTCCAGTCCTGGCTACTATTCCACCATGTTTCTGTTATCCCTGTAACATCTGGTTTCACTTCCTGCACCAGTAGATCTAGTTCCTCCATTTTGTTCCCCAGGCTTCTTGCATTGGTGTATAGACACCTAGTTGTTTCCACTCGGCTTTGCCAGGGTTCCTCACGCGATTAGGTACAGTCCTGCTACTGCCAGTATCACCTACTACTTGAGCGTTAGCATCATTGGTATGGGAAGTCTCTTTCCTCTTGATGTCCATTCTCCTACCCTCTGCTGTTCCTTTCTCCATTGCTGTAATTGCCCTTTCTTGATTTTCTCCTGCTCAATATTAGAATCGGAAGTGGAGATTACATAAGCATCTCTCAACTGTCTCCCCTGAATTCCTTCTTTAAAGCTCTTTTAATCCGTTGTGCCACCTTCCATCCCAGAATCTATTTCCCTCCCTACTTAGGTGGAGTCTGTCCCATGAGACCAAACCTATGTCCGTGAATGCCGCCCAGTGGTCGAACATCCCAGACAACCTTCCTTAGAGCTCCACTGCCTGAGCCGTCTGTTGATCGTCATCATCTTGTCTCACCTCCCTTCTCCTCCTCTAGGGACAGGTAGAATCCCATTGAAGATCACCTGAGCCTCCATTTCTTTAAGTGTCTTCCCCAGCCTGGCATTATCTCCCTTGTTCTGTTCCAGCAAGAATCGAGCAGTATCATTTGTTCCCACATGAAGGACAATCAGTGGATTCTTTCCTGCTCCAATTAGGATCCTCTTCAGCCTCAGGTTCACATCCCATAGCTTAGCTCC
>NW_020689766.1:0-1670 GCF_002925995.2 Terrapene triunguis
AGAGTGCATCAGCCACTTTGTTAGAAGCTCCCGAAATGTGTTGTATTTCAAAATCAAAATCTTGGAGAGCTAAACTCCACCGAAGAAGTTTTTTGTTATTTCCCTTGGCGGTATGAAGCCACTGTAGCACAGCATGGTCTGTTTGTAGTTGGAAACGCCGTCCCCAAACATATGGGCGTAGCTTTTCCAGCGCGTACACAATGGCGTAGCATTCCTTTTCACTGATTGACCAGTGGCTTTCCCTCTCAGACAGTTTCTTGCTGAGAAACACGACAGGATGGAATTCTTGATCTGGTCCTTCCTGCATTAAAACTGCTCCCACGCCTCGCTCGGAAGCATCTGTGGTTACTAGGAACGGTTTGTCAAAGTCTGGGGCCCTTAGCACAGGGTCAGACATGAGTGTTGCCTTAAGCTGGTTAAAGGCCTTTTGACACTCATCAGTCCACTGAACTGCATTTGGCTGTTTCTTTCTGGTTAGGTCTGTCAGCGGGGTGGCAATTTGGCTGTAGTGTGGTACAAATCGCCTATAATATCCGGCCAAGCCTAAGAAGGATTGGACCTGTTTCTTTGACTTTGGAACCGGCCACTTTTGGATAGCATCCACTTTGGCCTGTAGGGGATTTATAGTTCCTTGACCCACCTGGTGCCCCAGGTACGTCACTCTGTTTTGGCCTATTTGACACTTTTTAGCCTTAACAGTTAGTCCTGCCTGCCGGATGCGCTCGAAGACTTTTTCCAGGTGCTCCAGGTGTTCTGTCCATGAATCAGAAAAAATGGCCACATCATCGAGGTAGGCAAGTGCAGATTCTTCCAATCCCGCTAAGAGACCATCTACAAGTCTTTGGAAGGTGGCGGGTGCATTTTGCAACCCGAAAGGGAGTACATTGAATTCATACACCCCTGCCTGGGTGACGAAGGCGGACCTTTCCTTAGCGGGTTCATCTAGTGGTACTTGCCAGTACCCCTTGGTTAAGTCTAAAGTAGAGATGAATTGGGCATGTCCATTTTTCCAATAGCTCATCTGTGCGTGGCATTGGATAGTTGTCAGGACGAGTTACAGCATTTAGCTTACGGTAGTCCACGCAAAAGCGTATTTCCCCATCTGGTTTGGGAACTAGAACCACTGGAGATGCCCATGCACTATTAGAGGGGTGGATTATACCCATCTGTAGCATGTCCTGGATCTCCCTTTGTATAGCAGTTTGGGCATGAGGTGACTCCCGGTAGGGTGGGGTTCTAATTGGGTGAGCATTACCTGTGTCAATGGAGTGGTATGCCCGTTCGGTCCATCCTGGAGTGGCTGAGAAAATCGGTGCAAAGCTTGTGCACAGCTCCTTGATCTGCTGTCGCTGCAGACGTCCCAGGGTCGTGGAGAGGTTCACCTCTTCCACGCCACCATTCCTTTTTCCTTCGTAGTAGACACCTGCAGGCCATCCGCGTCATCTGTTTCCTGGGCTGTAAACTGGCAAACGTTTAATTCTCTGGAATAAAAGGGCTTAAGAGAATTAACATGGTATACCTTAGGCTTTATGTTGGAAGTGGGGGAGGCTATGAGATAGTTAACAGCTCCTGGGCGCTCCTGGACCGTGAATGGTCCTTCCCACGACGCTTCCATTTTATGGGCCTGGAGCGCCTTTAAGACCATGACTTGGTCTCCTACTTTGAAGGAC
>NW_020689767.1:0-4616 GCF_002925995.2 Terrapene triunguis
AGGTCCCTTCCAGTCCTAGAATCTATGAATCTATGAATCTATGAATCACCCCTCGTTAACACTACAAAAAGTAATTTTCCTTCTGTTGATATTCACCCCTTCTTGTCAACTGTTGAGAATAGACTACATTCACCCTGTTTGAATTGGCCTCGTTAGCACTGACCCCCCCACTTGGTAAGGCAACTCCTATCTTTTTATGTGCTGTAATATATATATATATACCTGCCTACTGTATATTTCAGTCCATGCAACTCATGAAGTGGGTTTTAGCTGATGAAAGCTTATGCCCAAATAAATTTGTTAGTCTCTAAGGTGCCACAAGGACTCCTCGTTGTTTTTCCCAGTGGATAGTACATAGTGGGTAGGGTATAGTGGATAGTAGATAGTGGATAAGGGATAGATGAAATCCCCCATTGTTTTTTTATTTTTTATTTGTATAGCCTCTCTAATCTCCCTGAGCATTTCACAGTCACTATCACCATCCTGGTCAGGTAGGTGGTAGTACATCCCTACTGCTATAATGCTGTGTAATGCAGTGTGGGGCACTGGGTGCACGTTGATGTGACCATGGGGCTGGGAATTCCCTGTGCTTGTGCTCTGGGGACAATAGGGGCACTGTGGTTTCTACTGTCTCTGCTCTGTAGTGCCCCTGCAATGCTGTTTAGTGCTTTGGCCTGTAGCTATTATGGGAGCAGTTACTCCATGTTGGCATAGAACAGGGCAGGTAACAGACCCATTACCCAGCAGGGCTGTGTCTGGGGCACGGGGACAGGGCAAGGCCGTCTGTGGACGGGAGGGATGGATAGCGGAAGGAGGGACAGTCAGAAATCTTCTAGCTTTCCTGCAACTCTCCCTCTGTGAGGCAGGTTTTCCAGACCTCATGTTGTTCTTGGAGCTCTCTTCTGAACCCTCTCCAACAAGGACAAGTGCAGGGTCCTGCACTTAGGACGGAAGAATCCCAGACACTGCTACAGACTAGGGACCGAGTGGCTAGGCAGCAGTTCTGCAGAAAAGGACCTAGGGGTTACAGTGTATGAGAAGCTGGATATGAGTCAACAGTGTGCCCTTGTTGCCAAGAAGGCTAACAGCATTTTGGGCTGTATAAGGAGGGGCATTGCCAGCAGATTGAGGGACGTGATCATTCCCCTCTATTCGGCATTGGTGAGGCCTCATTTGGAGTACTGTGTCCAGTTTTGGGCCCCACACTACAAGAAGGATGTGGAAAAATTGGAAAGAGTCCAGTGGAGGGCAACGAAAATGATTAGGGGTCTGGAGTACATGACTTATGAGGAGAGGCTGAGGGAACTGGGATTGTTTAGTCTGCAGAAGAGAAGAGTGAGAGGGGATTTGATAGCTGCTTCCAGCTACCTGAAAGGGGGGTCCAAAGAGGATGGATCTAGACTGTTCTCAATGGTGGCAGATGACAGAACAAGGAGTAATGGTCTCAAGTTGCAGTGGGGGAGGTTTAGTTTGGCTATTAGGAAAAACTTTTTCACTAGGAGGGTGGTGAAGCACTGGAATGGGTTCCCTAGGGAGGTGGTGGAATCTCCTTCCTTAGAGGTTTTTAAGGTCTGGCTGGACAAAGCCCTGGCTGGGATGATTTAATTGGGGATTGGTCCTGCTTTGAACAGGGGGGTGGAATAGATACCTCCTGAGGTCCCTTCCAACCCTGAGATTCTATGATTCCTCCTCTCTTCTTCTCTCCTCCATTCCACCCCCCTTCAGAGGTCCCTGCAGCTGGCTGCATCCCTCCTCCTCACCCCCCCCCCACACAGGGGCTGGGGGGCATTTGAGGATGTGAGCGGTGAGCCAGCAGTAGTCGGGGGAGTGAATAGGGGAGCAGAGGGGATCCCTGAGTATAGGTCCATCAATGGCTATTAGCCAGGATGTACAGGGATGGTGTCCCCTAGCCTCTGTTTGCCAGAAACTGGGAATGAGCAACAGGGGAGGGATCACTTGATGATTACCTGTTCTGTTCATTTCCTCTGGTGTACCTGGCACTGGTCACTGTCGGCAGACAGGACACTGGGCTAGATGGACCGTTGGTCTGACCCAGTACGGCCGTTCTTATGTTCTTATGCTCTGAGTAACTTAACACAAGTGAAATAGCCTTACAGAGAACTAGTAGCAGATCACTGAAAGTGTTAATGGGCCATTAAAGTGTTAATGAAGCCATTTAACAGGCATTTGCCAATGCCCAGGAAGTCTTTGGCCACATTCAGCTGGCTTTTCGATTGTAGGAAAATGTGTTATTTGGGTTAAAAGCAGTTTCCAAATGACCCGTCAGTAATTCCCAAGCCATGCCGCCCATCAGGAGTTCTCAATGCATCTGAAGAAGTGGGTTTTTTACCCACAAAAGGTTATTCCCAAATAAATCTGTTACTGTTTAAGGTGCCACCAGACTCCTCGTTGTTTTTATGGATACACTAACATGGATACCCCTCTGATACTTGGTATCATGCTATGTGACTTATTCTCTGCACTCAGCAGAAGTATTTTTCACTAACCTGGCTCAAGGAGGAGCAGACTTAGCCAGTGAGTTTATTTCTTGATCTAGTTGTTTTATTCAAGCCCAGTTTAAGTAAGCGAGTCTGGCAGGGAATTCTGTGTAAGAAAGGTGATTAAAGTATTGCCTTAATGCAGGCTGTCCATGACAAACACTTTCGAAAAAAGGGAGATTAGGCTTCAGGTTGTTGCAGGTAGCCTGAAAAACCAAGTCTCTCTCTATACAGTATACACTGAACTCTGCCACACAGCGGAGAATCCATCTTGCAAGTGATCTATAGCTGTTCAGTTCCCACAGGGAAATGTTATTAGTGCTTTAGGGTGAAAAGGGGGGAGGATCTCATGGCGATGGGGCCAGCAGCAGGGTGAGGAGGCGAGTGGTGAGCCAGCGGCATGGCAGGCGGGGGGTATCTCGTGACGGGCAGTGGGGCATGACGGGGGGTGAGGAGGCGAGCCACAGACGGGGGAGGAGGTGAAAGGAGAGGGGGGCACTTGCGGGGGGGGGGGTGAAGAGGTGAGCAGCGAGGCAGCAGCAGGCTGGGCCTGGGGTGGAGCAGGGGTGGAGTCTGGGCGGAGCCGTGGGCGGAAGAGGCAGGACAGGAGTTTGCCTCCCCCACGGGAAGTTTCACCCACTGCCCCGTGCCTCTGCTTACACGTTCAAGGCTCACACTTGCCCTCTTGTGCAGCACGGCAATGAGAGCTCCCATTCAGCTGGTTGCGGCCATGACCCCTCAGTGCTTTTCAGCCGACTCAGGCTCACAGGGCTCGGGCTATGGGGCAGTTTCATTGCTGTGAAGGCTTCCAGGCTTGGCTGGAGCCCGAGCTGTAGGGCCCTGTGAGATCTGCCAGGAAATCCCCTCGGCCAGGGCTGCACTGAGGTAATGTGGTGCTAATTGCTCATGGGCATAAGCCGAGCGCCTGGCAGAGTCCGAGTGCCTGGGGTCATCACAGTGACCTTCATCAGCCACACCTGTGCTCTCCTCCCAGCATGACAGCGGGTGTGTCTGGCAGAGCCATGGCCCAGGGCAGGCCAGTGCTCAGAGCAGAGCCCAGGAGCTGGCGCGGGAGGGATTTGGTGATGCCAGCAGGGCACAGGGTGGCTGTGTCTGTGCCGAGCGGGGTGGGGGCCAGGAAGGTGAAGGGGGATGGAGAGAGGGAGGCGGCTCTACCTACTCCTCCCATTGGTCCTGGGGAGGGGAGAGGCGCTAACACGGGGTCCTGTCCAGGGCCAGCTCCAGGCATCAGCCGAGCAAGCTTGTGCTTGGGGCGGCAGATTCCAAGGGGCGGCATTCCCTCCAATCCTTTTTTTTTTTTTGCTTCGCCGCTTCGGCCGCCCCCGCAGGTTTTTTTCTTTTTTCTTTTTGGTTCGTTGCTCCGGCCACCCTGTAGGGCGCGGCAGCACGGACAAGGGGAGCGCCCTGCTGGGAGCAGTGCCAGGTCTGTAGCAAGTCCGGCAGCCCGCGTCCTTCCCTCCCAGCTAGGGTTACCATATTTCCACAATAAAAAAAGAGGACACTGGGGGGTGGGAAGCCCCGCCCTAGCCCCGCCCCCGCCCCACCGCCATCCACTCCCTCCCACTTCCCACCCCCTGACTGCCCCCCTCAGAACCCCAACCCCCCCTGCTTCTTGTCCCCTGACTGCCCCAACCCTTATCCACTCGCATGGGTGGCAGGGTTGTAGAAATTTTGGTGGTGCCCAGACCCCCCCCCCCCCCCCCCACCTGCCTAAGGCTCTGGGAGGGGGGTTGGGTGCGGGAAGGAGGTCTGGGGAGCAGGTCCTGGGCTGGGGATTAGGGTGCAGGAGGGGTGCAGGGTGCAGGTTCTGGGATAGAGTTTGGGTGCTGGGTGCAGGATCCGGGCTGGGGCAGGGGGTGGGTGTGCAGGAGGGGGTGAGGGGTGCAGGCTCTGGGATGGAGTTTGGGGGTGGGAGGCGGTGCAAAGGGAGGGGTGCAGGCTTTGGGAGGGAGTTTGAAGGCAGGAGGGGGTGTGTGGGAAGGGGGAGGGGGTTTGGGAGGGAGTTTGGGGATAGGAGGGGATGCAGGGGTGAGGGCTGGGGGTCTGAGGATGAGGGGTTCATGATGCAGGAGGGGGCTCAGGGCTGGGGCAGAGGAT
>NW_020689767.1:4626-10620 GCF_002925995.2 Terrapene triunguis
TCATGATGCAGGAGGGGGCTCAGGGCTGGGGCAGAGGATTAGGGTGCGGGGGGATTAGGGCTGGGGCTGAGGGGTTCATGATACAGGAGGGGGCTCATGGATGGAGCAGAGGATTAGGGTGCGGGGGGATGAGGGCTGGGGCTGAGGGGTTTGGGGCGTTGGAGAGGCTCAGGGCTAGGGTGGAAGGGCAGGGTAAGGGCAGCCTGTCTTCCCATTAGTAGATGGGAGATGCTAGGATTCGGGGGCAGCAGACAGCAGTTGCTGCTGGCTCTGGCAGTACAAGCAGGCAAGGGAGAGGTAGGCGGGGGGGCCCCGTGGAGGGGGGGGACGCGCTGAGGGGGGGTGGCAGGTGGAGGCCAGGGACCTATCCAACACTCCCCCGCTCCCTGACTGCCCCCCCCCGGACTCCCCTTACCATTCTGGCTCCACGTGTTTGCAAAACACGCTGCCCGGTGGGTCGGTTGTGTGTTACACAGGGCTGCAGACAGAGGGAGGGGGGAGCAGGGGAGGGCTCTGGCTGCTGGAGGCCAATGGGAGCGGCTCAATTGGCCCAGCCGCCCAATCAGCAGCCGCACTGTGCATGGAAGGGAGGGAGGGAGGGAGGCGAGGGAGAAAACCCCCTGGACATTTTAACCTTGTTACCAATTCCTCCCGGATGGCTATTTGGAGACGCAAAAGCCGGACATGTCCGGGGAAATACGGACGGATGGTAACCCTACCCCCCGCCGACCGGAGCGGCGCGGAGCCCTCCCAGCTAAAGGAAGCCCTGGCCGCCCCCTTCTGTTCCCCCCCCCCCCCCGCTACGCGGGGCGCGCACTCCGCTGCCCGGGGCATGTCTGCAGGGTTTTTCTTTTTCCTTCGCTGCTCCGGCCGCCCAGCAGGGGTTTTTTTTGCTTGGGGTGGCAAAAAAGCCAGAGCCAGCCCTGGTCCTGGCCCCTCACAGCCCTTGCTGCCCGGGGGAGGCAGGGCCCAGAACAGTGCTGGACTCGCGCCTGCTGCTCCCTGCACTGGGGGTGGGGGGGTAACTAGCTTTGTTTTTTCTTCTCCCAGGCTCATTGCCAGCACGAGAGGCACGGGGCCCATCTCGCCTCCATTCAGAGTAATGGAGAAAATAAAATGCTGGCCCATTACATCAAGAAGTACGACAAAGAGAACCGTGCCATCTGGATCGGACTCTCAGACCCTATGAAGGTGAGTGCCCGGTGCCCGCTCTGCCTCTGGCAGCTTCTCCCCTGGGCTCTGTGTCTCTGCTCAGTGAGGTTGTTGTTTGGGGCGGGGGTGCCACCAGAGCAGGATTTCCATGGGAACGGGGTGAAAGGGGCTGTAACCGCCTGGGTTTTCAGTCACAGAGTCGATCCCCAGCACCCGGTGCAGAGTATAAACTGCTGGTATTAATATTCACGTTCGTGACACTAGTGCCCAGGGACCCACCACACCGGCCCGTTGTGCTCACAGCGTACACACCCGGCACGAGAGTCAGCCCCGCCCCACACAGACGAGACGTCTAGATGAGGGCTTGGGGAAAGGGGCAGCCCCACGGGCAGAGCGACCAATGCGAGGGCACAGAGCCCTGGGAGTGCTGTCGCTCTGTGTGTATTCGTCCTCAGGGTGGGCTTAGTGAGGGGGGGTCACCTGGCCAGAGGCACTTCAGCTCCAGGCCTGTAGGGGGAGCCCCGGTGGGTCCCGATACCCCCCCGACACAGGCTCAGGGAAGGGCAGTGACTGGGGCTGGCGGGAACGGGGAGGTTGCAGATCCCCCCGAGCTACAGAGGCTTAATCACTTACAGCTCAAAGTGAGCCACCGCGGCTCTTGTTTGGCCCCTGGGCCAGTCCAGTCGCCAGTCAGGGCCCTGCAGGCCGGTGCCGGGGGTGGGGGTGGGGCTCTCCAGTCCCGTCTCTAGTCCGGCAAAGAGGCTGGTTTCCAGGACAGGCTCCATTAGTGTCTCGCCCTGGGGCCCTGCTTAGCTGCTGTTGCTCCCCCATGGACTCAGGAGCAGGACGCCGGCAGGGATACTGTGTGTGGTCGTGTGTGTGACGTGGGACTTGCATGGACAAATCTTCTATTTAATCCACACACCCAGCTGCCGAGGCTGAACGGGACGTTTCTGAGAGCTCAGGGCTGGGTGCACGTGATGGGTGCTGCTGGCCCTGCTGGTCGGCTGGCAGCCGGAGAGCAATGCCGCCGGTGGGACCGATGGGAGACGGGGGAGCTCCGTGGGCAGCACTGCTGGGCAACACAGACCCCCCCTGCTGCAGCCACTCCTGTCTGGCCCCAGAGCGCGGGAGAGGCTGGTGTTTCGGGGGGCAGTGACGGCGCAGACTCCTGCACGAGGATCCCTCCAGCCGACAGGCTGTCGTCACTTGCTAAACACGCCCGACTGCTCTTGGCTTCCTCACGTCTCACCGTGATAAAATGCCAGAGACAGAGACCTCCTGGGCCACGTCGCAGCCTTTCACCCCTCCGATGGTCAACTCAGCCTGGGGCAGCGTCAGCCTCTGCCCCCTCGGCAGCTCCCCCTGCACCCGCCCACCGAGGAGCTGCCCACCTAGGGACACGGCCCCGTACAAAACCTGGGAAATTAATAACCCAGAACTCCCTTCAGGGACAGGGAAGGGGGGATCAGGACCGAACCGAATCCCTGAACGCACGGACAGAACAAGGGGATTGTCACCAACATTCCCGGCTCCTTCCCATCGGCTGAGGTGCTGGCAGCCCACTCCAGGCACATACGGTTTCTGCTTCCCTCCCCAGCAAACAGCCCAAGGGAACACACGATAGAGGCGGGGCCGTGGGCAGTCAGGCTTAATGGTCGGAGCAGGAGCAGGAAGCGGATCCAACACAAGGGTCAGAGCCGGAGTCAGGAATTAATAGCCAAGCCGAGGGTCAGAGCCAGGAGGGGACCCAGGCGGCACATCAAGGGTCAGAGCCGGAGCCCAGGGGCAGGGTAAGGAAGCCGGGACCAGGAGCAAGCCGAGGTGGCCAGGACTGAGCAGGAGCAAGGCTGGGAAACCAGCAGGAGCAGGAGGAGGAGCAGGGCTGGAGCAGGACAGGAGCCCGGCGAGGAGCAGCAGCACAGGGAGGATCGCGGCCGTGGCATGAACACACTGAGCAGCCAGAGAGCTGCTGGGCTAAGAGCCGGCCAGCTGCCCTTCCTGCCCAGGCAGGGGGTGCAGTCAGTCGGGGGGTCTGCAGCCGGCTGGCTGCACTGGCTGGGTCGCCAGGTGACTAATTCTGCTGCAGCCCCTGATCCCCGACAGTGCGAACCCCAGCTTCATCCAGCGCCCCCGTCCCCCAGACCTACCGCCGTGATCTCTGCAGCGGGGAGCAGAGTAACTCCCCTGTGGATGGGCTTTGGGAGCGTCGCCGCGTGGGTCTGTGCACACGAGAGAGAACGGGGGCAGCAGCGTGGGGCTGCGGGACAGCGCGTGGGATGACGCTGCAGGTGCTGCCTGTCGGGCTGGGCTGGAGATGGACGTGGAAGGATGAACCTGAGGGCAGGTCGGGGTGCGCTCCCCTTGGTGATGTGGGGATGGCAGGGGCAGGGGGTGCTGGAGACTCTCCCTTCACTTGCTGTTTTCATGCTTTCGAGGGCTTGGACTGGTCCTGGTGTAACTTCAGCTGCCAGTAAATGTAGCCCTGGTTGTCAGCGCTGACATTTCATAGCAATGATCAGTGTCTCCAGAGTCACTGGGCAGCCTCTGCCCGTGCCCTGCCCATGGCCCCTCGGCTCCGGGGCACGTCTCTCGCTGTGTAATCTTGGGTTTTACAGGGGCTCTGTCTCCTTTGTCTCTGCAGAATCTGTGCTGGAGATGGACAGATAATTCCATGCTCAGTTTCACAGCTTGGGAGAAAGGGCAACCCAATAATTTGAAAGCAAACGAGCACTGCGCAGGGTCATCTCCAGATTCAGGTAAGCAGGCGACTCAGACCCCCATGGACCTGCCACCATGGCAGCGCTCTGACCACACAGGTCCTGAGATACTGATCTGGGCTGGCCCCAGTGCATCCTGAAGTGTAGATCCTTGCGCCTCTCTCTTCCCTGCCCCATGCTGGGAGGGCAGTCAGGAGAGACCCCCTTGTCTCACCTGGTAAAATCCTATGTACCAGCTCCCCTGGGTCCGGTCATATGTCTGCTCCGGTGACAGGCAGGACACACACACACACACACACACACACACACACACACACACACCCCTGGCCCCAGAGGGGGACTCTGCTGAGCTGTTAAAGGGTGATGGCTCTGAGTCGCTGTCACACCCCTACTCCACTGCACCACGGTGTTGAGCAGGTTGAACTGTGTAAACACTGCTCCACACAATGCTGCATTTGGGCCCCTTGCGGGGTCGTGTTACTCACAGGCATTTGCACACACACCAGCTGCTTGTGAAAGGGCTGCGCAGTCTCCTCAGGGGATCGTTAACAAAAGCTGCAGCCAGGGAGCAGACCCCGCAGGACGTGGTGTAAGTGACCAGGTGCTCTCATTGCCAGCGGGTAGGGGAAGAAGTTCTGAATGGCCCAGACAGTGACTAGCAAGTGTTGGTGGATAACGAGGGGTCCGTTTGCAGATAGGCGTTGAACAGGAAAGGGGCAAAAAACACAACAAATTTCCTGCCCAGCCCCAATCACTGGGGGCTGTGTCTGTGTGGGGCCTGCAGTGCCAGTGGGTGGGGGGAGCGAGGGGCAGGGCCGGGGCTTTCAGACCAATTCCATTTATCACTGGTCCAGCCCTGAGCTCGGTGTGTTAGATGGTGACAAGCAGCCAGTTGACCCACTGGGCTCTGTAATAATCGATTAAACTTTAACTAAAACATACATTATTAGGGCTATCAAGCGATTAAAAAAATTAATCATGTTTAATCACGCTGTTAAACAATAATAGAATATCATAAAGTGAGCACTGTATGCTTTGTAGTATGTGTTGTAATTTGCATTGATATATTTGAAAATGTAGAAGAACATCAGAAATATTTAATACATTTCAATTGGAATTCTATTGTTTAACAGTGCGATTAATCACGATAGATTTTTTATTGCGATTAATTTTTTTGAGTTAATCACATGAGTTAATTGTGATTAATCAACAGTCCTATTAATGATCAATTAACCTTTGACTAAATCATTAATTATTTGTTACTTTCATAAACTATTCATAAATTATACCCAAAAATCTACATTAAAGGGTCATGAAGGTCACAAAGTCAAGGAAGGACCAGACTAAAGCTGCCCCTATAACCTTAACTCAGACCCTGGTTCATATGTGTCATCATACTATGTTCAGTTACAGGCTCACTGTCCGTCAGGCCTGGTACCAGCAGAGGGGCACAGACAGAGCTCCAGGGACTGGATGGGATAAAGTCAAACAGCAGCAGAAACCCGCACCCAAGGGAACGGGGCACTGAGACCGGCCTATACCCCCCCGCGGAGCTCCCTGCTGGGCCTGGGGTGCTGCCGAGGGGCTGAGCCCACCCAGCCCAGCCCCAGGACTGTCCTTCCCTGGGTGCTGTCTGGGCTGACTAAGCAGGAATACTACTGCCGGGCAGCCCCCGGGCACGGGCACAGACACCCCCGGAGCAGAGGGGTAACGGTGTCTGAGGGAGGAACGTGCTGTTCTGTGCCCAGCAGGCCGGTAACACTGGCTCCTGGGGCAGGGACACATCCCCTCTGCATGGCGGCTGAGCCCTGCCTGGGACAGATGTTCCCATGGGTGTAGCCAGACCCAGGTGGGCAGGGCATGGAGGGGGCCTGGCTGTGGGCAGCTCACTCAGCAGGGAGCAGGTGCCCCCCGTCCCGGGGCAGGGCTCTCGCTCTCTCCTCGGCCCTCTGGCTGGGGTGGGGGGCACGTGGGGTGGGGGAGGTAGGAGCAGTAGCACATGGACCAGGCGTCTCCCCTTTCACACTGAGCCTCGGCCTCTCTTTGCAGGATGGGGCTGCCCCAATCTGAGGTGCTCAGGGCTCCATCCCACCCTCCTCTTCCTCAGGGCTGTGCACAGGAG
>NW_020689768.1:0-5209 GCF_002925995.2 Terrapene triunguis
GAGACCTTTTCTAATGTTTTGCCGTTTCTTTTACTGTTTCGGAGTTCGGCGAGCACTGCTTCATCTCCCCAGATGGCGATCAGATCCCGTACCTCCCGCTCGGTCCAGGCTGGAGCTCTTCTGCGATCCTGGGACTGGGACTGGGACTCCATCATGGTTACCTGTGCTGATGGGCTCTGCATGGTCGCCTGTGCTCTCCACGCTGAGCAAACAGGAAATGAAATTCAAACGTTCGCAGGGCTTTTCCTGTCTACCTGGCCAGTGCATCTGAGATGAGAGTGCTGTCCAGAGCGGTCACAATGAAGCACTGTGGGATAGCTCCCGGAGGCCAGTAATGTCGAATTCCGTCCACACTAACCCAATTCCGACCCCCTAAGGCCGATTTTATCGCTAATCCACTTGTCGAGGTGGTGTTAGGAAACCGGTTTAAAGGGCCCTTTAAGTCGAAAGAAAGGGCTTCGTAGTGTAAACGTGTCCAGGCTTAAGTCGATTTAACGCGGCTAAAGTCGACCTAAACTCGTAGTGTAGACCAGGCCTTAGTCTCTTCATCTGCAAGTGCAGCGAGTTGCTGGGGTTGTCCCTGGAGATGGTGAATCGCCCTTCGCCTGAGTCCGCGTAATCCGTATCGGAGCCGTCCCAGTTAATGTAAGAGACCCATTCTGGTCTTCCCTCGGGAGCCTGTCGGTACCACAGCATCTCATAGTCACCAAAGCTGAACCCGGAGGCTTTACACGAGATGTTGATGGACTCTCCTGCCATCTTCACACCTCCCCCAGACGCCACCAGCTGGACCTGCGATTGGGCACCTGAGGATATAACAGAGAACGACCTTAGCCTTGTACATAGTAACAGTGAGTCCCCCCGACCTTTTCAGGCCAGAGTCACCGTGGGAAAGTGCTGCCAGTAAAGCAAAATGTAGCCAGAGGAGCATCTTCTTCTGCTTGGTCTGGGGGGAAATCCCCAGTGGGACTTGTTCAGTGCAGGCACGTGGGGCTGCAGCTTTTGTCCCCTGCAGGGTGAGGGATAGAGCGTGGGTGTGACAGGAAATGTTGTTATTCCATTTGCATTTGCTCCCTTCTTTAAGGGCAGAGCAATCGGCCCCTGCGGGTGCAGCGGGACCCTTGCCTTTGTGTCGCCGCTCATCCTTACCACCAGATACATTTACCCTGCGGAGACCCAGTGTGGAAAGCCAGGGATAATTTCCCGGCCGCAGAAACTAATCTGTCGTGTGGCGGTGCTTGTGTTTTCAATCAGGCTCGTTATTACCGCTCTGGGGTTGCCAGCTCAGCCCGCAGTGACTAGTGAGAGCTCCCACTGGGCCCTTGGGGTAATTCCAGGGCCGGCGCCAGGGTTTTTGCTGCCCAAAGCGGAAAAAAAAAAAAAAAAAAAGCCTTGATCGCGATCGGCTGCAGCTCCACCGCACCGCTTTCTTCTTATAGACTCATAGAGTCATAGACTTTAAGGTCAGAAGGGACCATTATGGTCATCTAGTCTGACCTCCCGCATGATGCAGGCCACAAAAGCTGACCCACCCAATTTCCCTTATCTCAGCTGTTAAAGTCTCCAGATCGTGATTTAAAGACTTCAAGCCGCAGAGAATCCTCCAGCTTGAGACCCCAGCCCCATGCTGCGGAGGAAGGCGAAAAACCTCCAGGGCCTCTGCCAATCTACCCTGGAGGAAAATTCCTTCTCGACCCCAAATATGGCGATCAGTAGAACCCCGAGCATACAGGCAAGATTCTCCAGCCGGACCCTCATTTTACCAGCGATGGCACGTTATTGCCTAATTGACTAAAATCACGTTATCCCATCAAACCATTCCCTCCATAAACTTATCTAGCCTAATCTTGAAGCCAGAGAGGTCTTTCGCCCCCACCGTTTCCCTCGGAAGGCTGTTCCAAAATTTCACCCCTCTGACGGTTAGAAACCTTCATCTAATTTCAAGCCTAAACTTCCCCACGGCCAGTTTATATCCATTCGTTCTCGTGTCCACATTAGTACTGAGCTGAAATAATTCCTCTCCCTCCCTGGTATTTATCCCTTTGATATATTTAAAGAGAGCCATCATATCCCCCCTCAGCCTTCTTTTGGTTAGGCTAAACAAACCGAGCTCCTCGAGTCTCCTTTCATAGGAAAGGTTTTCCACTCCTCGGATCATCCTAGTGGCCCTTCTCTGTACCCGTTCCAGTTTGAATTCATCCTTTTTAAACATGGGAGACCAGAACTGCACACAGTACTCCAAATGAGGTCTCACCAGCGCCTTGTATAACGGAAGCAGCACCTCCTTGTCCCTACTAGAAATACCTCGCCTAATGCATCCCAAGATCGCATTAGCTTTTTTCACAGCCACGTCACATTGCCGGCTCATAGTCATCCTGCGATCAACCAGGACTCCCAGGTCCTTCTTCGGCGGCAATTCAGTGACCGGTCCTTCCCTCAGAGAGGGACTCGGCCTGAAGAGCCCGACATGCCCCCCTTCCCCTTGGCTGCCCCAAGCACCTGCTTGCTAAGGTGGTGCCTGGAGCCCTGTATAATTCAAGTCGGAACTGGGCCCTTTCCAGCCTAGGTAGCACGAGAGACAACATTTGGGACAGGTCCTCTCCTGGAGTAGACTCCCCACCACGCACCGAGTTGTGTCAAAAAATCTGGAGCCCTTTTTCTTTGAACGTGTAGCCGGCCGAACAGCCCTTCCGCGCACGTGCCAGGGAGGGACAGACACGTTCTCTCACGAGGGGCGGTGGAAGAATTCCTGGGGCAGCCCGGCTTAGTAGCCGTCCGCAGGTTTGCTAGTGAACCCAGCAGAGTTCAGGCCAGTTCTCTGCTCTCACCCCCTGGTGTCAGTGTTTATATCCCTGCCTTGTGCTCTGACAACAACCGCTCCGTGCACAGACACACACCCTGCCCCCCCAGACCGCACTATTCCGCACAAGGACGCCACTAAGGAGCTGCAGTGAGTGGGTGGATCAGCAGCGGGCGGTGAGTTGTGGGTGAGGGACACGGCAGTTCAGGGGGTGATGTTGGTCACGGGACCCTCCCGAATCCCCTGGGCTGAACGCAGCGAGTTTTTGTCAGAGCTCAGCCTGGCTTCCCCTCACTGTGTCTCTCACAGCGCAGTGATACCGGGCGCTGTCCTCGGCTCCCAGGCGGCTCATTTGCAGATACAGCTGGTTCTTGGCGTTGTTCCTGGACACGCTGAATCGCCCTTTCACCGAGTCAGGGTAATCTCTGCTGCCGCCAGTGCTGCTAATCCAGGACACCCATTCCAGCCCTTCCCCGGGGCGCTGCCGGTACCAGAACATGGTGTAGCTGCTGAAAGTGAATCCGGAGCCGGTGCAGGAGATCGGCCTGGAGCCGCCTGTGTTCGCAGACCCGCCCCCGGACTCCACCAGACGCACCTGCGCC
Source organism: Terrapene triunguis (assembly GCF_002925995.2). NCBI lineage: Eukaryota > Metazoa > Chordata > Testudines > Emydidae > Terrapene > Terrapene triunguis. The sequence goes on from NW_020689768.1 coordinate 3,403, forward strand.
TGGGCCCCTGGGAACAAACCGGGTTGGGGGCATGAGAGCGGGTGGGAATAATCCCCTCGGGCCAGTCTGGGCAAAGGCGGCAGCTTTAGCCACTTTCTAATGTAAGGGGGAAACTTCTGGTCTGTCAATGACATTTGTGAGACAAAGAAAAATGATATGGAGGATTCCAGCCACCGCCTCTAAACCAGACAAATACATGGCATGAAACCGGAAACAAAATCCGTTTGTCCCAATTTATTCCCGGGGAATCTCCCCTCCCCCGCTCCGGTCAATCAATATCAATCACCCGATCAACAATCCCCCTGATTCCGCCCCCCCCCCCCAATTCCAAGCACCTTTGGACGCTGCTGCGATGAAAGCAAAATGCAGCCACCACAGCATCTTCTCTGCGCGTCTGCGGCCAGTCCTCGCGCTGGGGACGGGCACGAGCTGCTCCCGGCACAGACACAGCCTCTATGCGAGCCGCAGGGTCGGGGGGCGGGTGGGACTGACCAGGAAACAGAGTCCCTGCATGAGGATAATTTTCATAACTCCTCCTCATTTAAAATAGCACTGGGATCAACCCCGCCCCAGCCATGCTGAGCTATTGGTTAACTCCCAGGGAGGAGAGTGGCTAATATCACCCATTGAAGGGTGCTGAGTTTTCACCGGGCCAGTTACCTCTGACATGGCCAGTAAACCAGTCAGTTACTAAAGTTAAAGGTTCATTGAAGCCATTGGAAGCTGCTGCATGTGAACCAGTCCTTCCCTTCGCGAACCCACCAATCAGGATCTGGGAGACAAACTTGAACTTCCTACATCGGAAAAACCATATCCCTGCCTAGTGGTCCAGTCACTCCAGGTTTCATTCCTAGCTGGGGCAGAGGGGGGCAGCCAAGGGGGCAGGTCAGATCTGCCGGCAGCTAGTGACATCTGATCCTGTCCCGTTTGGGCTGCCCCGTGCCACAGCTCGGAATCCACTCAGGTCTCCCGGGACCCAGGGTGCAACACAGAAATGCTGACCCCTCACGCCCCCTAGAGGCTACTTGGGAATCATGTAAGTCAGGGATCCGCAACCTTTGGCACGGCTCACCAGGGTAAGCACACTGGCGGGCCAGGCTGGTTTGTTTACCTGCCGCATGGCCAGGTTCGGCTGATCCCGGCTCCCACTGACCAGGGTTCGCTGTCCCAGGCCAATGGGGCTGCAGGTAGCATCGCGGGAGGAGGGATGTGTTGGCCACCGCTTCCCGCCGCCCCCATTGGCCTGGAGCGGCGAACCGCGGTCAGTGGGAGCCGTGATTGGCTGAACCTGGCCACGAGGCAAGTAAACAACCCCGTGTACTTATCCTGGAGAGCCGCATGCCAAAGGTTGCCGATTCCTGATCTAAGTGAAGGTGAGCAGCCAAGAGTAAAAAGCAACAGAGGGTCCTGTGGCACCTTTGAGACTAACAGAAGTATTGGGAGCATAAGCTTTCGTGGGTAAGAACCTCACTTCTTCAGACCCTGCCCCTAGGGGGCAGCACACTACTCTTGGCTTCTTCAGCCAAGAGTAGTGTGCTGCCCCCTAGGGGCAGGGTCTGGGAGAGGTGGCGCTGCTAGCCGGGAGGGGCACATGTGCAGCAGAGAACACGGGCGCTGCTGCCCTCCAGTGGCAGGGACTGGGATAGCGACTGCCTCGTGTTTCCTCCCCCAGCCCTGACCTGTAGCTGCAGCCCCACAAAAGCCCAGTCCTTCAGGCGCTGATGGCAGCGCTGGGGACATTTTCTCCTTGGTTCAGTTCTGTGTGTGTCTGACCCTTCCCCTGGGCTGTGCCCCGCAGCGGGCTGTG
>NW_020689769.1:0-2927 GCF_002925995.2 Terrapene triunguis
GGGGGGGGGGCCGCCCCGCCCAGATGGCCCAGGGAGGGGGTGGAGCCCGGTGCATTGTGGGTGCCGCCCATGGCAGCGGCAGGTGAGCGATGAGCCGGGGCAGGGCAGCGGCTCCGGGCGCGGCGCAGGCGGCGGATGCTCCGGCCCGGCTGGCAGGTGGGTCCCGGCGGGGCTGGGGGCTCGGCGGCGCTGGGCTCCGGGGACGCGCCTGGCGGGTGGGGCCCGGCCGGGGCGGGGCGCGGTGCAGAGGCGGCCCCGGGACCCGGCGGCGCCGGTCGGAGTCCCCGCGGCTGGCCGAGCGCAGGACGGGGAGGGGGCCGTGGGCGCCACGCGTGTCCGTGCTTCCAGCGTGCAGCCGTGCGGGGCGGGCACGCAGGCAACGTGTGTCTGTGCCCTGCTGTGACTGGTGCGTGAGTGTGCGCAGCAACCTCCCCTGTGTGTGACCGTGTGCGTGCACGGACCCCGTGCATCTGTGCAAGCACCCTGAGTGTGCATGGACTCTGTGTGTGTGTGTGTGCCCCGTGGCTGGGGCACGTGGTGCGTGTTGTACTTCTATACATGCAGGGGGACGCAGTGCGTGTCACCTTGGCACTCACCTGTGCCGGGGGTGACACGGGCACGTGCCAGGCTGTGGCTGGGCATGTGTGTGCCGTGTTTGTGTGCCCAGTGGCTGGCGTGTGGGGTGCATCTTGTGCTTGTGCACAGGTGGGGTGTGCTGCTCACACCTGTGCCCTGCCCGGGCGTGTTGTTTGGTGACTGCGCCACGCCCGCCGTGCTGCCGGCCGGGCCGGTTAGTGCAGGCTGGCGGGACTGGTTCTTGGGGCGGGGAGGAACGCGGCACCTAACGTGCACCCCTCCCTCCCCAAGCGGTGAGCAAGCTGGGGCCCTTTCACCCCTTTGCAGCTCTGGGCCCAGCCCTGCTTGGGCTCGCCCCAAGTCACCCCAAGCCTTTGGGCATCGGCGGTGGCGAGTCGTGGTCCCTACGGCCACCAGCCAAGACTGAGAGTCGGGAACATGTCTGCTCCTTTGCAGCTCGGACTCCTCCCTCGTGCTCCCCTGTCCGGCCTTCCGTGCTGCCCCCAGTGCCACTGCGTCAGCCCCCTATGTCAGCCCCCCCGGGTAGCCTCCCTGGAGACATGGGTCACCTTGGAAGTGCCTGTCCCTGCACAGCCAGGTCAGCCCCAGGTCCACACTTGGAAGGACAAGGGCTCACTCCCTGTCCCGGCCATGGATGTCCCCCTTTGGGCAGGTTGCCCACCCGCAGCATCACCAGCAGGGCTGCCAGCTCCAGGGCTGAGGGGTGCGTGGTGCCGCCCTGCCCGGCTCCAGGGAGATGGGCTCAGGAGCCACCTGGGCTGGGGGCGGAGGATGCCAGCGCTCAGGGTGCCCTCTCCCTGCAGGCTGAGCTGTGCCATGTCCCTGATGGTGGAGGTCGGCGAGAGCCAGCCGGGGAGGATGACGGCAGATGACATCATCGCTGGCACGCGCCAGGTGGTGAAGGGGCTGGAGGCGCTGCGGAGCGAGAACAGGGGCATCTCACAGCGGCTGCAGGAGGCCCTGATCCAGGGCCATGGGCAGGAGGAGCCGCCGGGGGGCCAGGCCCTGCAGCTCCTGGAGGAGAAGTACGACCTCGTCCGCAAGTCCCTGGAGGGGATTGAGCTGGGGCTTGGCGAGGCAAAGGTACCGGCTGTGCTGTGCCAGCGCCCCAGTGCGGCAGAGGGGCTGCCAACAAGGGAAGGGCATCTGGCAACAGGAGCACTGGCTCTGGGGGGCTGCTCCAGCCCCACCTTTCCCAGCAGGGGGTGTTGGGGGGGCAGGGTAGTGGTACTAGCTGTGGGGGGAGCACCTAGCTACTCCAGTTCCAGCTTCTCCCAGCAGAGGGTGCTGTGGGGGGTGGAGCAGGGCGGTGGCTGTATGGGGAGCTCCCAGCAATGCCAGCCCTGGCCTCTCCCAGCAGGGGGCGCTGTGGGGAGTGAGGCAGAGGTGCTGGCTGTGGGGGGAGCTCCCGGCTATCCCAGTCCCGGCTTCTCCCAGCAGGGGGCGCTGTGGGGAGCAAGGCAGAGGTGCTGGCTGTGGGGGGAGCTCCCAGCCATCCCATTCTCTCCCAGCAGGGGGCACTGTGGGGAGTGAGGCAGAGGCGCTGGCTGTGGGGGGAGCTCCCAGCCATCCCATTCTCTCCCAGCAGGGGGCACTGTGGGGAGTGAGGCAGAGGCGCTGGCTGTGGGGGGAGCTCCCAGCCATCCCATTCTCTCCCAGCAGGGGGCACTGTGGGGAGCGAGGCAGAGGCGCTGGTTGCGGGGGGGAGCTCCCGGCTATCCCAGTCCCGGCTTCTCCCAGCAGGGGGCGCTGTGGGGAGCGAGGCAGAGGCGCTGGCTGTGTGGGGATCTCCCAGCCATCCCATTCTCGCCCAGCAGTGGGCGCTCTGGGCTGTGGGGCAGGAGGTTGGCTGTGGGGAGCTCCCAGCCTCTCCTGGGGGGTGGGGCTGTGCTGTGCGGTGGCCAGCGCGGCAGGCAGGGGGTTTCCCTGCTGAGCTGTGCCGTGCCCTGCCCAGATGATGATCGCGCTGTCGTCCCACATCGGGGCGCTGGAGGCCGAGAAGCAGAAGCTGCGGGCGCAGGTAAAGAGGCTCTGCCAGGAGAACCTCTGGCTGCGGGAGGAGCTGGCGGGGACCCAGCTGCGGCTGCAGCAGAGCGAGGAGATGGTGGCGCAGCTGGAGGAGGAGAAGAAACACCTGGAGTTCATGAACCAGCTGAAGCAGTATGACACCAAGGAGGAGCAGGTGCGGCCCAGACCCCCCTGGTGGGGTGGGGGAGGGAAAGGAGCGGGTGCAGCCCGGACCCCCCGGCTGGTGAGAGGGGAGGGAGAGGAGCAGGTGAGGCCCGGACCCCCCTGGCTGGTGAGAGGGGAGGGAGAGGAGCAGGTGGGGC
>NW_020689770.1:0-3718 GCF_002925995.2 Terrapene triunguis
TATTCCTGCTTCTGTGTGTAGAGCTGATGATGCTGTACAATGTTAGGGAAGTATTATACCCCTTCTATAAAACGATCTCCATTATATTTGAGGCCCTGAGAGGAGTGAAAAATATTATTAAGGTAATTCAAAAGAAGAGATGGGAATCCAACTCAGACATTTCCTCCCTTCCAAACACTCTAGTGAGGCCACTGGGGCCAGATTTTTAAAGGTATTTAGGTGCCGAGTGAGATTTTCAAAAGCACCTGGACTCCTAAAACTCACTGATTTCAATGGGAGGTCCTTTTGAAAATACCACTAGATGCCTAAATGCCTTTAAAAATCTGGGCTTAGGCCTTCCAGCTCATGAGTAACATTGGATACCAAACTATAGTAAATAATTCCTCACCAGTCTTGGACAATGGATGATTTGGGTGAGAAAGGAATATAGCAAATACCTTCTGATCCCTACTGTTCCAAATGATCAGTTAATAATGTTTCTGAGCACTCATCCCATATTAAACCAACTTCTTACCATACGGGGTGAATGGGGATTTTCTGCATAGAATCATAGAATATCAGGGTTGGAAGGGACCTCAGGAGGTCATCTAGTCCAACCCCCTGCTCAAAGCAGGACCAATCCCTAACTAAATCATCCCAGCCAGGGCTTTGTCAAGCCTGACCTTAAAAACCTCTAAGGAAGGAGATTCTGCAGACTAAATAATCCCAGTTCCCTCAGCCTCTCCTCATAAATAATGTGCTCCAGCCCCCTAATCATTTTTGTTGCCCTCTGCAGGACTCTTTCCAATTTTTCCACATCCTTCTTGTAGTGTGGGGCTCAAAACTGGACACAGTACTCCAGATGAGGCCTCACCAATGTCTAATAGAGAGGAATGATCACGTCCTCGATCTGCTGGCAATGTTCCTACTTATACAGCCCAAAATGCTGTTAGCCTTCTTGACAACAAGGGCACACTGTTGACTCATATAACTGAATAGCTCATGTTATTCCACAATTGCCTTCTGCAGTTTTGTTTGTAGAGCTGGTTGGAAATATATTTTTCCTCAATGGAAAATTTTGACTTTTTCGTGAAAAATCAGAAACTGAAATATTTTGGCTGAAAACCAAAACAGGTCAGTTCAGAAATGTTGCCATAGTGCCTCATTGGAGCTGAGGCTCAGGTGCTTCATGCACCCATTCTACTGCATGGGTTACATTCTCTGGACAGACTACATCTCCCATGACACACCACGGTCTCTCTCTTGTTGAGAGGAGTTGGTGCAGCATGGCAGCTGTAGTCCAGCTATGGAGCCCAAAACTTAGAGAGGAATGGGGTCATAAGGCAACTAAACTACAGCTCCCATGAGGCATCCATGGTAGCATTTCCAAATTAAAATATTTTTTTTATTTTGGCCATTTGGGGGCGGGGGTGTTAGAAGTTTGACTCTATTTAACACCGTTGTTCATATGGTCTAAAAATAAATATGCTATTAACTTTCCCCTCTCATTGATTTACAATGCCAATCAGCAGAGGTGCCTAGGGAGATTCACTTTCTCTTCTAAATGATAAACAATGACATGGGATTGTGATTGAATAGATCCATGTGTTCTAGGTTAGAATAGAATAGAATCTGTTCTAGAATAGAATAGAATAGAATAGACCCTTCTGTTCTAGTTAATAGACTAGAATGGACCCACCTATTCTAATTAGAATAGAAAAAATAGAATAGAACAGACCCATATGGTCACATTTGGTCACACTCAGCAATGGCAAAAGCAGAAAAAAAAATGTTTGAAATAGTCTTCAAGTCAATGTGCCCCTTTTGCTAATCAAAATTCTTTTCTGTTATGATTGCAACCTCACAAATCTCTATTGTGAGCTTTCTAAGAAAAATGGAAAGCGAACTATGTATGTAGACAGTTTGCTGTTTTTAAATCCTTTTATCCTAATGCTTTGGTCCAACTGTTAAATAAAAGTAAGCATTTGGTCACTATGTCACTGGTTACAGATTTCAGAAGGGAGAAAACACAGGTGCCCAAAACCCAAAAGTGTGGAGTAGTATTTCCAGGTTCTCATATAAAAATGGAAAAATTGGGAAATTTCACCCCCAGAAAAGTAAGTCCAACAGACCTATCACCTGCAAGGGTGCTCTCAAAAAAACTGGAAAGTGGATAACTGTGCAGCTGGCCCTATAATCGTGACTCTTAGTTTTAGCTCAAATGCCCAAGCACACTGTGGAGAAAAGCTCTCTCTGTTAAATATTCAAAAACTTTCAAATAAGGGTTGAGAAAGCTCACAGTGCACATCTCTGGATCCAGTAAGGGACATCTCCAACAAAAAAAGGAAAGATTTGCCTTTACACCTTGATATCATCAAATTTCTAAAGTATACATTAATAACCTAACCTAAACTAAACTAAACTAAAATAAAATAAAACTTTTCTCAAAGGGAAAGCAACAACAATAAATCTTTCAGGGTTTCTGTATATAACACATCCCCCTTCAACATCTGCCTTCCAACTATAGCAATGGATGGTGTCAGCCGATAGTAAGGGGCAGTGCAGACAATCATCACCATTAGACCTGGTTGAAATTTCTCCAGTGGAACAGCTTTGCATTTAAAAATCCTGATTCAATGTAACTGAAGTGTTTTGTGGGAATGTATCAATTTACTTGAAATTGTTGAGGGGGAATTATTGAAATGTTTTGTTTTGACTTTATTGTTATAATTATTAATGTATTATATTAATTATATTAGATAAAAGTTGAAAAGTTTTGGCTGCTATATAATATAATATAATATAATATAATATAATATAATATAATATAATATAATCAGAACAAAAGTGAAAATGAGACCTGAGCAGTCAATGACACTATTTCTAGGCCAGATCAAAAAGGATGCTGCCATTATGGAGACAACTTATGATGGAGTCAAATATCTTGCTCTGCCAGACAGCAATGGGGGAAAGGGTTACCTCATGTGCCACTAGGAGATTCTAAAGCTCAACACTCAGGGGCAGGAATAGAAGTGTTTGTGATGGTGGGGGACAGGAATCGGGAGCCCTGAGGTTAACTTCTGGTTTATGTCTTATGTTCCTTAAAATTCATGTTTCAGGATTTCAGCTGGCCACCTGCAGGGGTCAGGAAGGGATTTTTTTTGTACCCTGATGTATTATTTTTCTCTTCTTCCTCTGAAGCATCAGGGATGGCCACGACTGGAGATAGGACATTGGCGGAGAGGTCCAGCGCTCTAAGGGGGCACCAGGCATTCTCTCTCTCCCAGGTTGTGGGCTGGCTGATTCTTGCTCACATGACCAGGGTCTTACTGATTGCCATATGTGGGGTTGGGAAGAATTTTCCACTGGTGAGACTGGCAGTGACCTTGGGGGGCGGGGGGAAGAGGTCATTTTCTTTTGCAGTGGGGGGGTATGGGTCACTTACCAGGATTATCTGGGTGTATCTCACTTAATCATCTCCCTGCCATTGTGGGGGCCTCAGGCACTGGTGCCCCTCGGTCTCTCCTGTTCTCTGCCTGTGGCACATCCTAGTCTCGTCTCCTGAGAGCTGTGATACTTTGGTCTCCTTTTGGTTGTTGGGTTTAGTATGTGGGTGCTGGGGGGTGTCGGTGCCCTATGCTATACAGGGAATTGGACTCGATGATCTGGCCATCCTTTCTGGCCTTAAACTGTATTAGTTCATCTACACTGCAATAAAAATCCCATGGCACCGAGTCTC
>NW_020689771.1:0-2848 GCF_002925995.2 Terrapene triunguis
CCGGGCAGGACAGAGGTGCAGGGCCAGGCCAGTCTCTGAGACCCCCCCGGCTTTGCTGCCGCAAGTCTCCTTCGCGAGGTCTCTCCTCGAGGACTGAGAGAGAATTAGGATTCACGGATGTGAGCATGAGGAGGAACCTCTGTGGAGTTTTCTCCTTTCCTACCACTGATTGTGCTGAAAACAAACTTCTTTTTTCCAAGGTAAGAGTCTCAGAGAGGTTTGGAACCTGTTCAGTCTGATCCCCCTGGTGCAGGCAGCATTCTAGGCCCAGAAAACACTGGCTTAAGGTGGCCAAATTTATTTTCCTGCTTAGGACTTTGACGCTTGGAATCCCTGGGGACATTGGGGTTTATCCTTTTTTGGTTTCCCTTTTCCTCTTTCCTCCCTCCTCTTTTGCTTCTTTTCCCCCTTTCCCCGGCTTCCCTCCCTCTACCAAGGAGGGGTGTGTGTGGAGTGTGGGTGAGGGACGGGGGGTTGCTCTTATTGCGAGAGGTCCTCACAAAGAGATGAGGCTGGATCTGAGAGTGATCCCCTCTGATGGTGACCTGGGCCGTCCTTTGGGACATCTGGTGAGACCTCTCAGCCTCCCGCCCCTCAGAGTTTCAGTGCTGATTGGCCGAGCAGGGGGCTATCGCCAGCGAGGAGACTCAGGTCCTTTTGGCCTCTTTTCAAATCAGGCAAATAAGTCACAACCAATCCAATGTATGGGATTAATCTTGCTGCTTCTCTCCATTAATTGTCTCTTAGCAGTTCATGATTTCCTCTAATGTTCTAGGGCTTCTAAAATACTTGCTGAATAATTATTATGAACCACTGTTGGTTTATAGCTCACTTGGGAGCACTTAGTTTGGTGGTTTGAGCTTTGGCCTGCTAAATCCAGGGTTGTGAGTTCAATCCGGGGGGGCACTTAGGGATCTGGGGCAAAATCAATACTAGGTCTTGCTAGTGAAGGCAGGGGGCCGAACTTGATGGCCTTTAAAGGTCCCTTTCAGTTCTAGCAGATAGGATATTCTGATCAGTCACTATATGAAATTCAAGATGTCACAGATAGGTTGACAGTCAGGAGCAGTTTTTCTTCAAACGTTTTATGTCCGCGTGCGGAATGAACTTTCTGATGTGCACCAATATGGGCAATTTTGTTATGTGACACATCACCTGTATATTGCTGCACATCACAAAATTCATTCTGCACATGGATGGTGTGTGGCAGGGGTGAGGCTGAAGGGTTCGGAGTGTGGGACGGGGCTGAAGTGGGGCAGAGGTTTGGGGTGTGGGCTCTGGGGTGGGGCTGGGAATGAGGGGCTCAGGGCTAGGGCAGACGGTTGGGGTGCAGGGGGGTAAGGGCTCTGGCTGGGGTGTGGGCTCTGGGATGCGGCTGGGAATGAGGGGCTCAGGGCTGGAGCAGAGGGTTGGGATGGTTCACTGGATGATTCCTGTCTGTTCGTTCTCTCTGGGGCACCTGGCACTGGCCACTGTTGGCAGACAGGACACTGGGCTAGTTGGACCTTTGGTCTGACCCGGTCTGGCAGTTCTTATCTTCTAATGTTCTTCTCATATGCTCAGTAACGTCTGCAAGTTGCTTCCCTCACGGGCCATCAGAATCTGCCCCCTGCAATCAAAGGCAGGGAAAATCCCCCTGAAGGGGGGAAATCGGAAGGGAGGGATGGGCAGAGGGGACAAAACTGGGACAGGATTAGGCATTCAGACCAGAGGGGGGGGGGGGCCTGCCCTGCCAGGTAGGTGTAGAAGGGAAAACCCCCAGATAGAGGGAGGCAGAGGGGATAAAAGTTACGACGGGTGGGGGGAGCCGTCAGCAGCAGTTCCAAACTAGGGTGTGGTGGAGGGTAGAAGGACTTGTGTTCCTCACTGGATGGTCCATCTCAGCACCCCCTCCCCAGGGCTGTGGTGTTAAAGACCCCGGGTGGCCCAGTGCCTAGGTACCGCAGCTCTGCTCTAGCTGAAATGGTGACTGAGCTGCCAAAGGAGACTTGATTCCATTTGATATGGTCTCGCATGATATTCTTATCGATAAACTAGGCAAATACAATTTAGATGGGGCTACTATAAGGTGGGTGCATAACTGGCTGGATAACCATACTCAGAGAGTTGTTATTAATGGTTCCCAATCCTGCTGGAAAGGCATAACGAGTGGGGTTCCGCAGGGTCTGTTTTGGGACCGGCTCTGTTCAATATCTTCATTAACAACTTAGATATTGGCATAGAAAGTACGCTTATTAAGTTTGCGGATGATACCAAACTGGGAGGGATTGCAACTGCTTTGGAGGACAGGGTCATAATTCAAAATGATCTGGACAAATTGGAGAAATGGTCTGAGTTAAACAGGATGAAGTTTAACAAGACAAATGCAAAGTGCTCCACTTAGGAAGAAAAAATCAGTTTCACACATATAGAATGGGAAGAGACTGTCTAGGAAGGAGTACGGCAGAAAGAGATCTAGGGGTTATAGTGGACCACAAGCTAAATATGAGTCAACAGTGTGATGCTGTTGCAAAAAAAGCAAACATGATTCTGGGATGTATTAACAGGTGTGTTGTGAGCAAGACACGAGAAGTCATTCTTCCGCTCTACTCTGCTCTGGTTAGGCCTTAGCTGGAGTATTGTGTCCAGTTTTGGGCACCGCATTTCAAGAAAGATGTGGAGAAATTGGAAAAGGTCCAGAGAAAAGCAACAAGAATGATTAAAGGTCTTGAGAACATGACCTATGAAGGAAGACTGAAAGAATTGGGTTTGTTTAGTTTGGAAAAGAGAAGACTGAGAGGGGACATGATAGCAGTTTTCAGGTATCTAAAAGGGTGTCATAAGGAGGAGGGAGAAAACTTGTTCACCT
>NW_020689772.1:0-1513 GCF_002925995.2 Terrapene triunguis
GGTGTGGGACTTGGTGGCGGGTGAGGGCGGTTACAGATAGACTGCAGCGGGGCTCTGTCCTCCTGCCTCCGGTCTTGCAGAACATCCACAAGGCGCCGGAGCGTGTCCCTTTGCTCCCTCATTAGTCCAAGCAGCTTTTCAGTAGCCTGTTGGTCCTCCTGACGCCACCTCTCCTCCCGTTCCATGACTGCTCGGTGCATTTGTGACAAGTTCTCCCTCCACTGTGTCTGCTGGGCTGCCTGGGCTCGGGAACATCCCATTAGTTCTGAGAACATGTCTTCACGCGTCTTCTTCTTCTTCCTCCGCCTAATCTGCGCTAGCCTCTGGGACTGTGCTGACAGGCTGGGTTGGGAGACAGTCGCAGATGTGTCTGTGTGAATTGTAAAAAGGGAGTGAATTCCTGAGACAGATAAATGAAATTGTATACAAAGAACCTAGTCTTTCTCTGTGAACAAGACCATGCACTGAACCTCTCACATGCGCACTCAGGACAAGGTCGAATTTTCGGCCGTCGCCTTCAGTGCCTGTGGACTTGCGGAGGTCTTGGAGTGTTCAGAGAACTGTGGCTGGAGACCTGAACTTCTGGAGCGGGCAATAATGGTAAGCCGCAGACTTGTGGCTGCTTAAAACTCCAGCTGTAGCACTGGCCTCCTTTCACATTGAAAGCAATGCCAGTCTCTGCTGCCAGCAATCAGGACAGCATCAACTCTGCCCCTGTCCCACCCCCTCGCGGCTGTCCCAGGGAAAGATCCCTGTATGCTGCCCCTCTCCCTCCACCGCGTGGCTGTAAAGCAGTCCCAATACTAACAGTCCCCTCCCTAATTCAAAGCAGGGCGTCATGAGCGACATCACCCTCCTGAGGATCCCGGACACCCAGAGAGAACGCATGCTGCGGGAAAGCATGCAGAAACCGGGGCCGTATGCCGCCATGCTATGTCGGGCCATGATCCCCGAGTACCTGATTGTGGCATGGAGGGGACATGTCTGCGACCACGGAGGGCCCACTAAGATCGCCCTACCCCGGAACCTGATCAACAGGCTTGAGCTCTACCTCCACGAGACCTACGAGGAGTTCTCCTACGAGGATTTCTCGTCAATCCCCGGCCACATTGACCGGATTTTCGCCTAGGTGCACTGGGACTATGGAGTGGAGCGTCTTGGGACTCGGAATCATGTAGTAACGGACATTGTTAAAATTTTTTAAAACACTTGGGACTAAATTGAGAAGAGCCTAAGACAGAGAAATCATGAAAACCCATTTGTTACCTTTGTAAATATTCCTGTTTTGTACCTGATTATTTTTTTACTAGTTTACAGCACTTTTATAAATATACATTGTTAATAGTATAAATATTACCGTTCTGTTTTAAATAAATGTTTACATGTTTACAGCACTTACTGCTTGATCCTTCCCCTGATTCTGTGTCCGGGGTAAGGGATGGGGACGGTTGGTACGGGATCTCGGTAAGGGTGATGAAGAGCTCCTGGCTGTCGGGGAAATCAGCGGTGCCAG
>NW_020689773.1:0-1077 GCF_002925995.2 Terrapene triunguis
TGCAATATCCTTCCTTTAAAAAAAAGGTCTTTTGGCTTGTAACTGGTATCTTCTTTGTCTTGTGTTTTGCCAGGTGGCTTTTTTGTCATTGTTGTTTCAATTTTACTTTTCTCCTTCTTGGAAGCTGTTCTCCAAAACTTCAGGTTTTTACAGGGGGGGTTCTTTAAGTGGGGATTTTGCCCGCCCGGCTTCACTAACTCACCCTCCCAAAATGGCTGAAACCACATAAAACCTCCACTTCAAAATGAAGGGAGCAGGGAGGAGGAGAATCACTTACAAAAATTCCATTATTTCGAAAGAAAGGGGGGAAATCGATCATTCCTTAACTTTTTTTTAACCAAGACAGGAATAACCAGCTCCTCTGGGAAACTAACAGCAAGAAGATTATTTGGGAATTTTGGTGAGGCGGCGGAGCAGGGTGGGTCTCTCCAGTCTCCGTCTCTGCATCCTGGACCGCTCCCCTTTCCTAGAAATCCAACTTTTCAGCAAGAAGCATATGTGGGATTTTTTTAAATATATGCTTTAGTTGAAAAATGATATCATATGAAAACAAACACGTTCAGGCAGAGAAGAGACACGACAAGTCATTTATCTTGGCAGGGGGTTAAACTAGATGACCCTTGCGGTCCCCTTCTAACCCTCTGGCTCTATGCTTCTAAGGTCTTTGAACCATTAGGCCATTGGCCTATGGGGATTTGATCCTATCTCAGGCCTTGGCTACACTAGCGCTGTACAGCACTGCAACTTGCTGCGCTCAGGGGTGTGAAAACGCCCCCCCAGCGCAGCGAGTGCAGCGCTGTAAAGCGCCAGTGTAATCAGAGCCTGCAGCGCTGCACGCTCGCTCGCAGTGCTGCAAGCTACTCCCCTCGGAGAGCTGGAGTACTTACAGTGCTGCGAGAGAGCTCTCGCAGCGCTGGCAGCGCGACTACACTCGCGCTTCACAGCTCTGCCGCGGCAGCTCTGTGAATTCCCAAGTGTAGCCAAGGCCTGAGTTCAGCTGAGGATTTGGGGAGTCTGTAAACTCTGAGGGTGTTGACGTCACCAGGCATCACCATCACCCCAGGTGACTCAGGAGGG
>NW_020689773.1:1087-4025 GCF_002925995.2 Terrapene triunguis
TGTAAAGGTATAAAGGAAAAAAAACTGTTTCTGTTACTGTGCTTGATGTGAGACGTGCCAGTCTCCTTGCACCGCTTTGAGATCTCAAATAAACTTTGTTTGCTTCTCCACCTGGTGTGTTTATTGGCGCGAAGCACGCCGGGCAATGAACCCCTGTTGCTTTGCCTCGGGCACCTCTGTGCCAGCAACAGGTTGAACAAACATCAGCCAGGTATGGTCTAGGTGTACTTGGCCCTGCCCCAGATGAGGGGGCTGGAATAAATGACCTCTAGAGGTCCCTGCAGCCCTATGTTTCTATGATTGCAGCCTAAAGGTTCAGGGCCCAGAAGGAAAATGAAAAGAGCCCAGCTTTTACTATTTACATGATTCAGGTGGGCCTCAGATGTGGGTTTGCAAGGCCTGTGGCTGGTAACGTGGAGGACAGGCTCCACTCTCTACCTCCAGGAACACAGCTGGGCCCAACAAGCAATGCCAGTAATTGCTCCCAGGGCGCTAGAGCCCAGGCCCAGGCCGGGACTCGCGTCCACAGCTGTAGCGCGGCCCCAGCCTGCGCAGAGGCGGCCCGCGGGTGCGTTTGCGGCAGCGCGTTCAGGGGGCAACTGCGAGGCCCAGGGACTGGGACGAGCCTACCGGGAGTCCAGCCCGAGCTCGTTCCGCTACAGGTAAAGGGCCAAATACGGGAACGAGACGCTGACACTCTCTTCTATCCCGCGCGCGCCAACAGGCTCCCAACGCCACGCCCCTTACGAGTGTGTCCGCGCGGCCCCGCCTCCCCCGCGCAGTGTGACGTAGAGGGGCCTGAGCAGGTAGCTACGTCCCGGCGGTCCCGCGGGCGCCGCGCCTGCGCAGTTACAAGCCCTGAGGCCGCGCGCACCGCTCCCTGTCTCGCGCTGCCGGGATGCCGAAGCTGAGCAAAGAGGCCAAGCAGCGGCTGCAGCAGCTCTTCCAGGGCAGCCAGTTCGCGATCCGCTGGGGCTTCATCCCCGTCGTGCTCTATCTAGGTCAGTGCCCGGCCAGGGGAGCGGAGCCGCGCTGTCCCCGCTCGGGGAGCCTGCCTGGTCACGAGGCCCGCTTGGCCGCGTGGGGCCCGGGGAGGGAACACTGCCCCCCCCCCCCAGCTGGCGCGCGGGGGGAGGGAACACTGCCCCCCCCCCCCAGCTGGCGCGCGGGCTGGAGCACGCGGGGGATCCCCTCACCGGTCGGGGGGGGGCAGCGGGAGATTCCGGGTCACGCGGGAGATTCCGGGTCACGCGGGGGCCAGTCCCGCACCCGCAGCGGTTGTTGCCGATTGGGCGGAGGGGCTGGCGCGTTCGGGCCGGGGGCCTCGCCTGACTCCTCCCTTCTAGCGGCCGCTGGAAAAGGGGGCTCTTGAGCGCGCGGCGCCTTGTTTAGCCTTTAGCCGGCTGGGGCAGAACCGCCGCTTCCACCGGCCGCTGGGCGAGAGGGACAGGCCAGGCCTCGCCGCTCCAGAACCGCCCCTTCCCAGGGCTGTTGCCGGGGAGACAACGCCCAGACCCGCCCCTTCCGGTGGCCGCTGGGGAGGGAGACAAGGCCCCGTGTGCTCCAGAACTGCCTCGTCCCATAGTTGCAGGCAATAGGGTGGAGTTTGACACTTAAGTGATCTGACTTCACCTAGACCTGTGCTCGGTTCCTTTAGGCCAGTGGCTCTCAGCCTTTCCAGACTACTGTACCTGATTTGTCTTGCGTCCCCCCCAAGTTTCACCTCACTTAAAAACCTGCTTGCTTACAAAACCAGACATGAAAATACAGTTGTCACATCACACAATGACTGAAAAATTGCTTGTTTTCTCATTTTGTCTGTATAAAATTTTAATTTATACAGACTTTGCAAGTGCTTTGTATGTAGCCTGTTGTAAAACTAGGCAAATATCTAGATGAGTTGATGATCCTCTGGACGACTTCTGCGTACCCCCAGGGATACGTGTATCCCTGGTTCAGAGCCACTGCTCTAGGCCATGGCTGTGTTGGGGAGGGGAGTGTAATTTTTATACATGTTAAGTTTTAGTTAGTAAAGACAAGGCCTTAGGTTCTGGGTGCCAGCTACAGGCTTAATCCTGGTCTACTCTTCGAAATTAGATCGACCTAGCTATGTCACTCTTGGCTTTGAAAAATATTGCATCCTGTGCGATGTAGTTAGGCCAGTGGTTCTCAAATTTTTGTACTGGTGACCCCTTTCACATAGCAAGCCTCTGAGTGCAACCCCCCCCCTATAAATTAAAACCACTTTTTGATATATTTAACACCGTTATAAATGCTGGAGGCAAAGCACAGTTTGGGGTGGAGGCTGACTGCTTGCGACACCCCCCCCCCCCATGTAATAACCTCGTGACTCCCTGAGGGGTCCCAACCCCCAGTTTGAGACTCCCTGAGTTAGGCCAACCTAACCCTCACTGTAGATGTAGCTAGGTTGATTGAAGGATTATTCTGTCAACCTAGCTGCCACCTCTGGACGCAGTAGATCTATGGTGATGGAAAAAACCCTTCTGTGAACATATGAAGTGTCTATACTATAGTGACATGGGTGCAGTGTCATAGCTGTGTTGCTGTCATGTAGACATGGCCATAGAGAAAAGATGCCCAGTGCAAGAACTTTGTTTGCATAGCACCAAAGTATGCTGGTCAAACTTTAAAAACAAATGATGCAAAGTCTCTGCCCTAAGGAGCTTAGCCTTAGAAAAAAAGAGTTTGTGTTGTTGTGATTGAAATGCAGCATGAAAGTCTGATTAAAAGGCCTTTGTTTTCCAATTAATAAATAACTGGAAAAATTAGGTCGTCTGTGTCCCCTATGTACTCTTTAACAATTGCATATGAGCGACGAGCACGGGCGAGCGATTTCACCAGGACATTGCAACAATGGAGAAACGCTATCGGGGCAAATGGAGCCCATCAATGCTTGCAGACTATTGCTGGACAGTGA
>NW_020689774.1:0-3930 GCF_002925995.2 Terrapene triunguis
AAATCGCCTATAATATCCGGCCAAGCCTAAGAAGGATTGGACCTGTTTCTTTGACTTTGGAACCGGCCACTTTTGGATAGCATCCACTTTGGCCTGTAGGGGATTTATAGTTCCTTGACCCACCTGGTGACCCAGGTACGTCACTCTGTTTTGGCCTATTTGACACTTTTTAGCCTTAACAGTTAGTCCTGCCTGTCGGATGCGCTCGAAGACTTTTCCCAGGTGCTCCAGGTGTTCTGTCCATGAATCAGAAAAAATGGCCACATCATCGAGGTAGGCAACTGCAGATTCTCCCAATCCCGCTAAGAGACCATCTACAAGTCTTTGGAAGGTGGCGGGTGCATTTCGCAACCCGAAAGGGAGTACATTGAATTCATACACCCCTGCCTGGGTGACGAAGGCGGACCTTTCCTTAGCGGGTTCATCTAGTGGTACTTGCCAGTACCCTTTGGTTAAGTCTAAAGTAGAGATGAATTGGGCATGTCCCAATTTTTCCAATAGCTCATCTGTGCGTGGCATTGGATAGTTGTCAGGACGAGTTACAGCATTTAGCTTACGGTAGTCCACGCAAAAGCGTATTTCCCCATCTGGTTTGGGAACTAGAACCACTGGAGATGCCCATGCACTGTTAGAGGGGCGGATTATACCCATCTGTAGCATGTCCTGGATCTCCCTTTGTATAGCCGCTTGGGCATGAGGTGACTCCCGGTAGGGTGGGGTTCTAATTGGGTGAGCATTACCTGTGTCAATGGAGTGGTATGCCCGTTCGGTCCGTCCTGGAGTGGCTGAGAAAATCGGTGCAAAGCTTGTGCACAGCTCCTTGATCTGCTGTCGCTGCAGACGTCCCAGGGTCGTGGAGAGGTTCACCTCTTCCACGCCACCATTCCTTGTTCCTTCGTAGTAGACACCTGCAGGCCACTCAGCGTCATCTGTTTCCTGGGCTGTAAACTGGCAAACGTTTAATTCTCTGGAATAAAAGGGCTTAAGAGAATTAACATGGTATACCTTAGGCTTTATGTTGGAGGTGGGGGAGGCTATGAGATAGTTAACAGCTCCTAGGCGCTCCTAGACCGTGAATGGTCCTTCCCACGACGCTTCCATTTTATGGGCCTGGAGCGCCTTTAAGACCATGACTTGGTCTCCTACTTTGAAGGACCGTTCTCTGGAATGTTTATCATACCAGGCCTTTTGCTCTTCCTGAGCATCCTTTAGGTTTTCTTTAGCAAGGGCTAAAGAGTGTCGGAGGGTGCTTTGTAGGTTGCTTACAAAGTCTAGAATGTTAGTTCCTGGAGAAGGCGTAAACCCCTCCCATTGCTGCTTCACCAACTGTAATGGCCCCTTAACCTCGCGGCCATACACAAGTTCAAATGGTGAAAACCCTAAACTGGGATGTGGTACAGCCCTGTAGGCAAAAAGCAACTGCTGCAACACTAGGTCCCAATCATTGGAGTGTTCATTTATGAATTTACGTATCATGGCCCCCAAAGTTCCATTAAACCTCTCCACCAGACCATTGGTTTGATGGTGATGAGGGGTGGCAACCAAGTGATTCACCCCATGAGCTTCCCACAGGTTTTTCATGTTCCCTGCCAGGAAATTAGTTCCCGAATCTGTAAGGATGTCGGAGGGCCAACCTACCCTGGCAAAAATGTCTGCTAATGCCTGGCACACACTTTTAGTCTTGGTGTTGCTTAAGGGTACAGCTTCCGGCCATCGGGTAGCAAAATCCATGAAAGTCAGTACGTACTGCTTTCCTCTGGGTGTCTTCTTTGGGAAAGGACCCAGAATATCCACAGCTACTCGCTGAAATGGGACCTCAATTATGGGTAGTGGCTGGAGAGGGGCTTTAACCTGGTCTTGGGGCTTTCCCACTCGTTGG
The DNA here is from genome assembly GCF_002925995.2 of Terrapene triunguis. Lineage (NCBI taxonomy): Eukaryota > Metazoa > Chordata > Testudines > Emydidae > Terrapene > Terrapene triunguis. The sequence goes on from NW_020689774.1 coordinate 1,880, forward strand.
CACACCTCACAAGACCGGACATAATTAGCAACGTCCTTGCCCATTCCCTCCCAGTGGAAGGACTTCCCCAACCGGTCTTTGGTTCTGTTCACCCCAGAATGGCCACTGGGATGATCATGGGCTAAGCTCAAGAGCTTTACCCGATACTTAGTGGGAACCACCAACTGTCTTTGAGGATGCCAGTCTTCCTGGTGCCCAGCAGAAAGAGTTTCCTTGTATAAAAGTCCTTGTTCTACAACAAACCGGGATCGGTTAGAAGAGCTGAGAGGCGGTGGGGTGCTCCGTGCCGCCGCCCAAGCTTTCTGAAGGCTGTCATCTGCTTCCTGCTCGGCCTGGAACTGTTCCCTTGATGCTGGAGACATCAGTTCCTCCTTGGACTGTGGACTGGGGCTTGGTCCCTCTGGAAGCGATGCAGGTGCTGGGGCTGTTTCCACTGACCGTGAACCGCTGTCCGCTGGTGCACTATGTGGTATCTCAGGCTCTGGCTGAGCTTCTTGGGTAGAGTTATCTGCTGCTTCCGCCAGTTCAGGCTCGCTGGTGCCCTCTGGCATTGGAGTTGTAGACGGGTTTGCAAGCGCTGGACTCCGTGCCGGCAATGGTTCTGGTGCTGGTTGCGTTGCCAGTTCCGGTTCCGGGACTGGCTTTGGCTGGGTCTCTGGGATTGGATCCACTACGGCTGTTGCAGTCGTTGGCAGGGGATCCGGTTCCACCACCTGTGTTTGGGTCTCCGGTAACACAGACGGGGCCCTGGTGGACGGCTCAGGAACAGGGATGGGGGTGGAAGCTTGCTTAGCCTGGCTGCGGGTGACTATTCCCACCCTCTTGGCTAGCTTCACATGGTTGGCCAAGTCTTCCCCCAGCAGCATGGGGATGGGATAATTGTCATAGACTGCAAAAGTCCACATTCCTGCCCAGCCCTTGTACTGGACATGCAACTGGGCTGTAGGCAAGGTTACAGACTGTGACACGAAGGGTTGAATTGTCACTGTAGCCTCCGGGTTGATGAGTTTGGGGTCCACTAGGGATTGGTGGATAGTTGACACTTGTGCCCCAGTGTCCCTCCAAGCGATAACCTTCTTTCCGCCCACTCTCAAGGTTTCCCTTCGCTCCGAGGGTATGAGAGAGGCATCTGGGTCTGGGGATCTTTGGTGTGATTGGGGTGTAATGAACTGTAATCGGTTAGGGTTCTTGGGGCAGTGAGCCTTTATATGCCCCAGTTCATTACATTTAAAACATCGCCCTGCTAAGGTATCACCGGGGCGATGTTGGTTGATGGAGACTGGTGTGGTGGGGTGAGAAGGCGTCTGGGGTTTCCCTTGGGATGTGGGTGGGGCCTTGGGTTGTCCCCGGTGGTAAGGTTTTGTTTCGGCTTGCCCCTTCTGATATTCGCTCCAACTGCTACTAGCTTTTTTCTTTTCTGTCACCTCCACCCATTTGGCTCCAATCTCCCCCGCCTCGGTTACAGTTTTGGGCTTCCCATCTAGGATGTACCTTTCTATTTCCTCAGGAACACCCTCTAAAAACTGCTCCATTTGCAATAGGAAGGGCAACTCTTCCGTAGATTTAACATTTGCTCCTGATATCCAGGCATCCCAATTTTTCCCAATGTGGTAGGCATGTCGGGTAAATGACACATCGGGTTTCCACCTTAGGGCTCTGAACCGCCGACGGGCATGCTCAGGTGTTAGCCCCATTCTGATTCTGGCCTTGTTTTTAAAAAGTTCATAACTGTTCATGTGTTCCTTAGGCATTTCAGCCGCCACCTCTGCTAAGGGTCCACTGAGCTGCGGCCTCAGCTCTACCATGTACTGGGGTGGAGGGATGTTGTATCCAAGGCAGGCCCTTTCAAAATTTTCTAAGAAGGCCTCAGTATCATCGCCTGCCTTGTAGGTAGGGAATTTCCTGGGATGGGAAGTGGTACCTGGAGAGGAGTTGTTAGGATGGTCTGATGCACCCTGCCTAGTCCTTGCTGCTTCCAGTTCCATCTCTTTTTCTTTCAGCTCCATCTCTCTCTTGTGGGCCGCCTCTTTGGCTTTCTCTTCTCTGTCTCT
>NW_020689774.1:3940-4333 GCF_002925995.2 Terrapene triunguis
GGGCCGCCTCTTTGGCTTTCTCTTCTCTGTCTCTCAGCTCTATCTCTTTTTCTTTCAGCTCCATAGCTCTCTTGTGGGCCTCCTCTTTAGCTTTTTCTTCTTTGGTAGTCATTTTCCTGGTTTTCTTGTGCTGGGTCACACCCCTCTGCAGTTGACTGAAATTGGGATGTACTTAGCTCTGGCTGCTGCTGAGTTAACAGAGACTTTCTAACAAGCTACTCCCGAGGATGTAAAAAGAAAAAAAAACACTTCAGCCTGTAAATTACCTTTACCAGTTAGTCAAAGTTTGCTCCCTTTGAATCCTTCTCTTAACAAAGGACCTCGTTAAAAAAACTTAACACCTCTGCCTTCAGGCAAGGAGAGATAAGATATGCATCTACCTTCAGCTCTGCT
>NW_020689775.1:0-3493 GCF_002925995.2 Terrapene triunguis
ACCTAGACCTCCCTTGCTGCAGTTTAAGCCCATTGCTTCTTGTTCTAGCCTCAGAGACTAAGGTGAACAAGTTTTCTCCCTCCTCCTTATGACACCCTTTTAGATACCTGAAAACTGCTATCATGTCCCCTCTCAGTCTTCTCTTTTCCAAACTAAACAAACCCAATTCTTTCAGCCTTCCTTCATAGGTCATGTTCTCAAGACCTTTAATCATTCTTGTTGCTCTTCTCTGGACCCTTTCCAATTTCTCCACATCTTTCTTGAAATGCGGTGCCCAGAACTGGACACAATACTCCAGCTGAGGCCTAACCAGAGCAGAGTAGAGCGGAAGAATGACTTCTCGTGTCTTGCTCACAACACACCTGTTAATACATCCCAGAATCATGTTTGCTTTTTTTGCAACAGCATCACACTGTTGACTCATATTTAGCTTGTGGTCCACTATAACCCCTAGATCCCTTTCTGCCGTACTCCTTCCTAGACAGTCTCTTCCCATTCTGTATGTGTGAAACTGATTTTTTCTTCCTAAGTGGAGCACTTTGCATTTGTCTTTGTTAAACTTCATCCTGTTTAACTCAGACCATTTCTCCAATTTGTCCAGATCATTTTGAATTATGACCCTGTCCTCCAAAGCAGTTGCAATCCCTCCCAGTTTGGTATCATCCGCAAACTTAATAAGCGTACTTTCTATGCCAATATCTAAGTCGTTAATGAAGATATTGAACAGAGCCGGTCCCAAAACAGACCCCTGCGGAACCCCACTCGTTATGCCTTTCCAGCAGGATTGGGAACCATTAATAACAACTCTCTGAGTATGGTTATCCAGCCAGTTATGCACCCACCTTATAGTAGCCCCATCTAAATTGTATTTGCCTAGTTTGTCGATAAGAATATCATGCGAGACCGTATCAAATGCCTTACTAAAGTCTAGGTATACCACATCCACATCTTCTCCCTTATCCACAAGACTCGTTATCCTATCGAAGAAAGCTATCAGATTGGTTTGACATGATTTGTTCTTTACAAATCCATGCTGGCTGTTCCCTATCACCTTACCACCTTCCAAGCGTTTGCAGATGATTTCCTTAATTACTTGCTCCATTATCTTCCCTGGCACAGAAGTTAAACTAACTGGTCTGTAGTTTCCTGGGTTGTTTTTATTTCCCTTTTTATAGATGGGCACTATATCTGCCCTTTTCCAGTCTTCTGGAATCTCTCCTGTCTCCCATGATTTTCCAAAGATAATAGCTAGAGGCTCAAATATCTCCTCTATTAGCTCCTTGAGTATTCTAGGATGCATTTCATCAGGCCCTGGTGACTTGCAGGCATCTAACTTTTCTAAGTGATTTTTAACTGGTTCTTTTTTTATTTTATCTGCTAAACTTACCCCCTTCCCATTAGCATTCACTATGTTAGGCATTCCTTCAGACTTCTCGGTGAAGACCGAAACAAAGAAGTCATTAAGCATCTCTGCCATTTCCAAGTTTCCTATTACTGTTTCTCCCTCTTCACTAAGCAGTGGGCCTACCCTGTCTTTGGTCTTCCATGAGAAGCTTCTCTGATCCCACAATTTTCAGGACTGGGTACATGAGCAGAACTCTGTGAAAAAATCTTGGGGTTAAGGACACAGACCTCTCTGTCACTAAGACCTGTCTGCATGTATGGACCTATAGCAGAGAGAGGGTCTTGGGGCAGAAGGAGGCAGGGGAAGGGATAGCTGAGGAAATGATGCTGGGGCCTGGGCAAAGAAGAAGCCCCAGGGCAGTGGGAGGCAGGGCAATGATGCTGCTGGGTCAAAACAGTAATAGGAAATGTATGGCATGTCCCATCTCAGGGGTGAGGAGAAAGAAAGTGGAGTGTCCATCTGAGCAGATAGGGACAGGTGTGCATTTTTGTCTGCATTACAGGCTGACTTTTCCCCCTGAAGTTATCACACACACACACACACACACACACTGGCAGAGGAGTAGAGGGGAGTTAAAAAGTCAAAAGACAAATCATGATTTGTTGTTGTTTTTAAATATTGTGATGGAGTATTAATTTATCCTATCTCCTAGAACTGGAAGGGACCTTGAAAGGTCATCGAGTCCAGCCCCATGCCTTCACTAGCAGGACCAAGTACTGATTTTGCCCCAGACCCCTAGGTGGCCCCCTCAAGGATTGAACTCACAACCTTGGGTTTAGCAGGCCAATGCTCAAACCACTGAGCTATCCCTCCCCCCCCTTAAGGGCAGTACTTCCTATTGGTCAGCTCTCCCTGTCATGTGACATGGCCTTTAAGAATTTTGGATGGTCTGATCACAAGGCCTGAGGAGATATAGGGAGAGAGGAAAAGGGTCACGGAAAACCATAGTAGTTAGAAAGAATCCTTTAACTATACCTTTAAAGGTCTGGGACCTGGAGCCTTGCAGAGACGGTGGGGCCAATCTCTCTTCTCACCCAAAAAATGATGAATGAGCTGGCAGTAGGGGCCCACATAAATGCTACCTCCTCCTTCATAGCAGGGCAGATGCCTGGAGAAACTGCAGGGAACAAGAGACTCCTGCAGGGACCCTGAATTAGCAGGGAGAAGACAGCAGCAGGGGAAGGTTTGCCTGCTGAACCCTCCCTACCTGACAGGGGCGGCTCTAGCTTTTTTGCTGCCCCAAGCACGGCAGGGAGGCTGCCTTCGGCGGCGTGCCTGCGGGAGGTCCGCCGGTCCCGCGGCTTCAGTGTACCCACCGCAGAATTGCCGCCGAAGCCGTTGGACCGGCGGACCTCCCGCAGGCAAGCCACTAAAGGCCGCCTGACTGCCGCCCTCACAGCGACCAGCAGGGCACCCCCCATGGCTTGCTGCCCCAGGCATGCGCTTGGAGCACTGGTGCCTGGAGCTGCCGCTGCTACCTGAGGATGGAAGGACTGAGTGGTTCAATTGGAGGAAAAGCCAGTTAAACCCTGAAGCTGGCCTGAACCACAGCCCAGTTCCACGGAGGAAAGCTGTGGGAAACTCCTGCCTTAAGGAAGGAAACTATAAAGATAGTTTGGAAGTTAGGCCCGTATGTGCCAGAGAAGCTGAGAGGGAGGCTTATTTGCATTATGTTCTGTCTTTGGGGGTTGAATAAACTGGACCCTAGAAGAGGCACTGTTCAATATACAAGCCTCAGTGGACTCATTAAAACCCACACTAACTTAGGCAGAGATGCAATGGTGGTGCTGAACCAGGCTGCCCCAGTGATGAGGACCTCCACTACACACCTCCTCACATTCTGCCTCCTCCCTTTCACCATACCAAAAAAATCATCTCAGAATGGGCAATTTTAACAGAAGCTACTTAGTGGGAAAACACAGAAATCCTGTTTTAGCCTTTCTTCCATCTTTTACCTTTGCCTGAGGGATACTTATATAAAACTAATCTAGCCTCAAAGTTTAAAGGAATTAATTCCATAGTCTATCGTGACTGTTAAAACGAAGAAGCAGGAAGCAAATTCAGCTACAATGTGAGGTTCAATTATTT
>NW_020689776.1:0-21757 GCF_002925995.2 Terrapene triunguis
TTCATTGACTGTCCTCTTGTTCTTGTGTTATGAGACAGGCAGAAAAGTCATTCCCAGTCTTCTCTGTCCCATTCATTATTTTATACCCTTTTAGCCTATCCCCTCTTAGTCATCTCCTTTCCAAGGTAAACAGTCCCATTCTTTTGAATCTTTCTTAGCAGAAGAGGTTTTCCAGACCCCTCATTATTCTCATTGCCCTTCTCTGAACCCTCTCTAATACTGCAATATCCTTTTTCAAATGGTGTGACCAGTACTGCACACAGTACTCTAGGTCGGTGGTTTTCAAACTTTTTTCTGGCAACCCAGTTGAAGAAAATTGCTGATGCCCACGACCCAACGGAGCTGGGGATGAGGGGTTTGGGGTGTGGGATGGGCTCAGGGGTGGGGCAGAGGGTTGGGGTGCGGGGGTGAGGGTTGCAGGGTGGGGCCGGGAATGAAGGGTCCAGGGTGCGGGAGGGGGCTCTGGGCTGGGGTAGTGGGTCGGGGCTCTGGGCTGGGGGTTCAGGCTCTGGAGTGGGGTCAGGAATGAAGGGTTTCGGGTGCAGGAGGGGGCTCTCGGTTTGGGGGGGACTTAGGGCTGGGGCAGGGGAATGGGGCGCGGGGTTGGGGCACACCTCAGGCTTACCTCCGGCGGCTCCCAGTCAGCAGTGCAGCTGGGGTGCAGTGGCAGACTTCCCGCCTGTCCTGGCACCATGGACCGCAATGTGCCCCAGAAGCGGCCAGCAGCAGGTCTGGCTCCTAGGCAGAGGCATGCAAGCGGCGCCGCAAGGCTCTCGCCAACAGGCACCGCCCCCCTCAGCTCCCATTGTCTGGGAACCAGCCAACGGGAATGCGGAGCCGGTGCTTGGGGCAGGGCAGTGCGCGGAGCCCCGTGGGCACCCCCCACTCCCTTCCGGGGCACAGCGCAGTGTCGGAACAGGTAGGGACTAGCCTGCCTTAGCCTTAGCCAGGGAGACACCCCTTTAACTCATGATTTGAGGACTCCAGTAGCTCAGCCAGAGGTTAGGGGTCTGTTGCAGGAGTGGGTGGGGGAGATTCTGTTGCCTGCAATGTGCAGGAGGTCAGTAGATGACCACAATGGTCTCTTCTGACCTTAAAGTCTATTAGACACGCTGCGGGGCCTTTACCTGTTCTGTTACATGGTTCCAGCCCCTGGCGTGTGGCTAATGCCCTGTGTCTCCTCCCAGTGCCCCCCAAGGTCTTTGTTTCCTGAAGAGACATCCCCGACGGCTCCATCAACCTCTCCTGCCACGCATGGGGTTCTTACCCACGTCCCATCCACATCTGTTGGATGCGGGTTGGAAAAGACATCCTGGCAGAGAAAGATTCCAGCGGGATCCTCCCCAAAGCTGACGGCACCTACCATACGCAGTCGTCCCTTGAGATCTCTCTGCTGCGCCTGCCAGCAGGGGCAGCTTTAGCAAGTGCGGGACCCGATTCCTGAGGCGGCACTTCGGATTGCTGGCTGGGGGTGGGGGGGCCGCGGGGCTTGCTGCACTCCGGCCGGCAGTCCGGCCGGGGTCGCGGGGCTGCGGGGCTCCCGCGGTCCTGCCGGGAGAGCGGGGCCGCGGTGCTGCCGTGGTCCAGCCGGAGCTCCAGCCGGGAGAGCGGGGCCTCAGGGCTTACTGCGCTCCAGCCGGCGCTCTGGCCAGGGGAGCGGGGCCCCCGAAGACGACAGCCGCCGGGGTGAATGCGCGGGGCCTGATTCTGGGGAATCGGGCAAATCGGCCTAAAGCCGGCCCTGCCTGCCGGGTAGAGCACAGCAGCCTGTCAGAGCCTGCCCTCGTCTGGGGTAAGGGAGGGGTGAATGGGGGGCGGGGGGGGGGGGGGAAGGCAGAGCCCTCTAGGAATTTCAGAGATGGGGTGAGGCCCTGTAGCAGAAGGGTCAATATCCCTGCCCATCATCAGTGTGAACTTTTCTAGTCGGGGTATTTGTGTGATCCACAGAAATGGCCGATCCCGCAGAGAATCTGATTTTCTGGCCATAGTGGCATCCAGTGACAGTGAGTTCCACAGGCTCATGATATTACAACTGTAAGGCCCAGCTGCTGTGTGCCGTGCATGATTGCGTCCACACAACCAACCCCGTTCTGTCAACCTAAAGGGCTCTTAAAATCGACTTCTGTACTCCTCCCCGACGAGGGGAGTAGTGCTATAATCGACCTTGCTGGGTCAAATTTGGGGTAGTGCGGATGCAAATCGAAGGTATTGGCCTCTGGGAGCTATCCCAGAGTGCTCCATTGTGACCACTCTGGACAGCACTTTGAACTCTGATGCACTAGCCAGGTAGACAGGAAAAGCCCCGGGAACTTTTGAATTTCATTTCCTGTTTGTTCAGCGTGGCGAACTCAGCAGCACTCAGCAGTACAGGTGACCATGCAGTCCCCCCAGAATCATAGAATATAGGATATTTCTACGCTCCCCTCTGGATCCAAAGCTATCCACAGCTTAAAGATTCTTACATAAAAAGGGACACAATTAACTTTCCCAGACTTTTGATTGCCTTTTACTTCTAACTCCTGCTTTCAAACACACAGTGATCTGAAAAAGACAACACAATAGGGTGACCAGATAGCAACTGTAAAAAATCGGGACGGGGGTTGGGGGTAATAGGAGCCTATATAAGAAAAAGCCCCCAAAATCGGGACTGTCCCTATAAAATCGGGACATCTGGTTGTGTTGACCTATATTGGTAGGTTTGCATTTCTTTTACCTCTGCTACAATATACACTGCACATGTTCTGGGGAAAATGCACATCTTCTCCACAATTCAATTTCCACAACACTAGCCACATCAATTTCTACACAAGGTGTAACTGTTTCTTTTGTGCTTACAAAATCTCCATGCACCCCTAGTAAAGTGACAGCTCGACCACACAGAGCCAGGGGCACTGTCCTTCTCTCTCTTTTTACCAGATCTTTTATCTGCTCTTTTGTTACCCAAAAATAAATTCAAATATTTTATTCTCCTGGCTTTGACTACCCTGCTGCAGACTATATAGTAAAACTTGAGTTCTACTTAGCTATACCTTAACCAATCATTTTACTGAAATTTAACTAACCAATCCTAACATACTGTAACATGGTTATTTAAGCAATTATATTCCACCATCTTAACTGGTTTACACCCAACAAAATTAATTATACAGCAGACAGAAACGATTACAGAACCAGACAGAGACCATGCAAATAAACATATAAAACAATACAGAAACAAGGATTTTACATCCCAGCTATTGATAAGTGAGTTCTTGGCAGACAGGATGCTATCACACTAAGTTTCCTTTTACATCTTCTAGGCTCTTCCCTTTCTCTGGAGGTGATAGGAATATCAGGACAGAATTGTATTCCTAACAGCCCAATAGCACCTTATTTCAATGTGACTAGTTTGGAATGTGAGGATGTGACCATACACTTCCCGGTTTATGGCTGGCCTCTGCTGCTTAGCCAAAGGCCTTATCCTAAGAACAGGGCCTCAGCTTGTCACGGTAAGAGAAGGCCCTACACCGGCAGATAGTGATTTTGATTCTCTCTTTTATACCTCTATAACTAGCTAAGTGATAAGAATACACGTAAATTCTTAAAGTATAGGCCTTTACAGACAGGCCCGAATATTTCTATCCTAACAACACTCCGCCGACTTAATGCGCTTAGTGTGGACATACGCAATCGACTGTATAAAATCAGTTTCTAAAAATCGACTTCTATAAAATCGCCCTGAATGCCTCCATGCATTAAGCCAGGGGTCTTAAACTCAAATTACCACAGGAGGACCAGTACATTGGCCCGAGGGCCGCATTACTGACGCCTCCCCCCTGCCGCCCTCGGCCCCGCCCCCACTCCACCCCTTCCATGAGGCCCCACCCCTGCCCTGCCTCTTCCCACCCCTTCCCTGCCCCCATTCCAACCCCTTCCCCGAAATCCCCACCCCAACTCTGCCCCCCCTGCCCCCAGGGGGTGCAGGAGGGGTGAGGGGTGCGGCAGGGGGTCAGGGCAGGGGTGAGGGGTGCAGAAGGGGGCTCAGGGCAGTGGGTGGGGTGCAGGAGGGGTGCGCCAGGGGGTTCAGGGCAGGGGGTCGGGGTGCAGGGTGTGGCAGACAGCTCAGGGAAGGGGGTTGGGGTGCAGGAGGGGTGTGAGGTGTGGCAGGCGGCTCAGGGCAGGGGGTTGGGGTGCAGGAGGGGTATGGGGTGCAGCAGGGGGCTCAGGGCAGGGGTTCAGGGACAGGCTCTGGCCCAGCGCGCATCGGGGGCAGGGCAGGCTCCCTGCCTGCCTGTCTGCCCTGCCCTGCCCCACCCCCACACCGCTCCAGGATGTGTGTATTGCTGTTGCTTCAGGCACCGCCCCCAGCATCTCCCATTGGTCGGGAATGGGGAACTGCGGACAATGGGAGCTGCTGGAGGCGGTGCCTGAAGCAACATCAACACACACACCAATGTGCCCCCCCTTCCCCGTGTTCCGGCCGCTTCCCGGCACGGGGGCAGGGCAGGCAGGCAGGGAGCCTGCCATGTCCCCGATGCGTGTCGGGTTGGAGCCGCTCTAGGTAAATGCTGGGGGAGGGTGGGGGGGCTGCGAGGAGCTCACGGGCCACAGAAAATAACCCCCTGCATTAAGCTGTGCCCTATCAGTGCAGGAGGACTGCATGAGCTTGGAAAACATGTCATCACGTTTTTTTCGCCTTCTAATCTGCAATAACCTCAGGGATGGTGATGATAGGGGGAGCTCTACGATTCTGGGGGGACTGCATGGTCACCTGTGCTGCTGAGTTTGCCACGCTGATCAAACAGGAAATGAAATTCAAAAGTTCTCGGGGCTTTTCCTGTGTACCTGGCTAGTGCATCGGAGTTCAAAGTGCTGTCCAGAGCAGTCACAATGGAGCACTTTGGGATAGCTCTCAGAGGCAAATTCCGTCGATTTGCGTCCACACTACCCCAAATTTGACCCAGCAAGGTCAAATTTAGCGCTATTCCCCTTGTCGGGGAGGAGTACAGAAGTCGATTTTAAGAGCCCTTTAGGTCGACGGAACGGGGTTGGTTGTGTGGATGCAGTCATTTTTAAATTGACCTAACGTGGCTAAATTCAACCTAACCCCGTAGTGTAGACCAGGGTTCAGCCTGGTTCCCGGGGTGTAGGCGACTCCATTACACACCAAAGTAACCAGCAAAGTCTCTACTGATCACACCCCTCCGTGTGAGGCTCAGCAGAAAGGCCATGGACTCAGTGGATCATGCAGACAGAGCTCCTCTCTCCCCTTTAGAGAGAGATTCATCCCAGCTCAGGGCAGAGGACCAATGACCCAGGACAGTGTGTGTGAGGGGAGCTGGTACGGGGACCCCTGCATTGTACAGGGTAAGGGGTTACACAGCGACTCCCAGCCCCCTTGTCTATCCCAGCTGCAGGAGGGGGCATCATGGGACAGACTGAGGGGGCCTGGGACAAGCAGCCGCCTGGGCCCAGAACAGGAAATGTAACCATGGTGGGAAAAGAGCAGTGACTGGCGCTCCGCTGGGGATGCGGCTGGTTACAAGGATGGCTCTGGATGGTGGGATACAATGTTGCAACATGATGTAATTTCCCTTCCTCGCTCCTCTGAATCAAGGCCACATGAAGATCATCCAAAATTCGTCTCGCCAAGCACAACCCTGCAGTGTCCTCCTTTCTGATGTACCCCACAGCGCCCTCCCCTCACTTCCCAACAGGGGGCAATTGTGAATGTGGAACCCCCGCCGGAGCCCCACACAAGACAAACTTATTTCTTGACCTCCACGCAAGTCAAAGGAGGTTGGCTCTGCCCTGGAAGAGCCCAGCTAGCTTACAGATGGGGAAACTGAGGTACAGAGTCTGTGTCATGGCCCGAGCCTGCCCATTCTCATCAGACACCCCAGTCTCACCTGATTCTGTTGTCAGCGCTGTGTCTGCGCCATGCACAGAGCGTGCCTGCTCCCACACGTCCCGGCACCGTGTGTCTCTGCCGTGCACTAGGCATGACTGTTTGCAGCTGCCCCCGCCCCAGTCAGTGCTATGTGCGGGTGATGCCCCAACTCTGCATGTTCTCAGCACTGTGTGTCTGCCATGCCCCAAGTCGGCCGGCTGTCAGCTCTCCCAGCCCGCTCGCAGTGCTGTGTGGCTGGGACATGCACGGAGCCGACCTCTTCTCAGCTACCTCCCCTGCCCCCAGTCTCAGGGCTGTGCTTGTTCCATGCACTGAACCTACCTGGTGTCTGCCATGCTTCAAGCCTGAATCAACTGCACCTTTGTTTCAGTGTTGTGCAGCAGGGCCAGGCACCAAGCCTGAACTCCTGGCCTGTGCGGCTAGTTGAGCTGGTAGGTTCATTTCCAAAGGCCGAGGGGTTCAGTGATTGAGGTGTGGGTCTGCTGTATTAGACAGAGACCTGGCATTAAGGTGTACATTTCTAATGCGTGCAGCCCGCGGGCAGCGTGTTTGAGACCCCTGCAGTAGAGCAATTTGCCAAGGGGTCACTGACAAGTTTTAAATCAAGATTTGGAAAAAATAAATCAAAATGATGCTCTAGGAATTATTTGGGGTACGTTCAGTGGCCTGTGTGACACAGGAGACTAGAAGATCACAGTGGCCCTTCTGGCCTTGGAATCTACGAATCATCTTCCACTTTGTCTGAGTTCACCTCCTGCATCCTCTTATCACATCTGCAAAAAGGGGGTAGTGATGACGGGTACCTCCCCAAGGGTGCAATGCCTCAGCCAATACAAACTGCTGAGAAGCAGCAGCAGAAGAGATTGAGTTCTTCTGCCTTCCAGCCTGTAGGCTACAGGGTGTGCTGGGAGTCTCCCTCAACCAGCCATGAACACGATTGTGCTCGTATTTCATACCTAGCTCACAGCTGTATCTCATGAACCCCTTGACCAAATGACTCCAGCTTTGTACCCCGACCCTACCCTGTGCCCTCAGGTGGCATATCAGGTTTCTAGCCAATCAGACCGTGAATGTGAATTTAAAGAAAAAGGGGTAATTTGGTTTGGGAAAGAAATGCTGCTGCAACACAATGGTGCGGCTAAGTGCCACCCCATAATATTCTGTAGTTGATAATGTGAGTTGGCTACTTTATTGCCAGTTTCCTTCTGTTCCTTGGCAGCTGGAAGTTGCTAATGGATTTCTTTCACAGCGAGGATGTTGTTGCTTTTTTCTTGCCCGGGAAAGCATCACTCGATTCTTTGATTTTATTTACTCATTCCTCAAGCTTTGCTTTTAGAGCTTTCGCTTAAAGTTACCCAGCGGCTTTTCTTCAAGCCCCTTCAAGGGATTTGCTCGTGGGTCTGTCTAATGTTTCAGGACAGAGCCATACAGATCTAATACCCTTGGGACAAAGTCCAAGGCCAGAAGATAGAAATAAACTTTATTCTGTGAATTTACTCATTTGAATCTACAGCATCCAAATAACCAAACAGAGCAAAATAGGAGCATTGAGCTAGGGAACTGGAGGGAGAGGGAAACACCACTATGTTTCTTATATTCATAAGAAAAGAGCAGAGGACGTTGATGGATGACCCTAAGTGAGTCACAAGTTAGGCCAGGTCTACACTATAACCTTCCATTAGTGGAACTATATCGCTCAGGGCTGTGAAAAATCCACACCCCTCAGTGAACGCAGTCATACCGACTGAACTCCCGGTGTAGACAGCGGTACGTTGACGGGAGAGCTCCTCCCCTGGACATAGCTACCGCCTCTCACAGAGGTGGATTAACTACACTGATGGGAGAAGCTCTCCTGTCGGCGTAGGAGCGTCTTTACTTAAGCATTACAGCGGCGCAGCAGTGCTGGTGTAGTATTTTAAGTGTAGACCTGCCCTAAGACAGGCAGGCTCTGCTGTGACCCTGGGAGTGGCTCCTAGTGTCTGCTGGTTGGTCAGTTCGTGTGTGTCTGGAGGATCCCAGAGTTACAGAGACAAGCATGTAAGAGGGCTGAGAAACTCCTTTCACCAGTATAATGCTGAGCAAGTCAGTCTTGTTCTCCCTCACCATTTTATTGTGAGTCTCGCAGCACTCAGTGTTTTTCTTACAGTCCCAGCTGTTGGAGTAGATAGATTTGAGGGAGCTCAGATTATATTACAGATACATTTCCAGCCTTCATGTTTGTGTAGCAAAGATTGAAAACCGGAAACAAGAACACCCTGAAAGCTGGGAAACCAGAAAGCAAAGAAAAATAACACAAAATGTAAAAAGATGTTTAAGCCAATCTCATGATTCTGGGGGATCTGACACAGTTTTTGAATGCTTGAGGCTGGCAAGACTGTGATTAGAATGGCAAAGTGTGATAGCTGTAATTTATATATTACCTATGTCTTTGCTCTACTTTAGCTGTCTCATATCACTCGGATCCCTGCTCCTCTGTCACAGGTCTTAATGGTATGCCTGAAAGTGATAACTTACTGGCATGCTTAGCTGTACCATTCTACGGTGTGCATTCCAGGGACCACTACTGCCTAGATTCTGATATTCTACATGCCGGCTCCCAAAGAAGGGGATGATCTTCCCAGTGAAAGAGGATGTGAAAGTAAAGATTGGCTCTTTGCCAGAAGATGTAATGTCATAAAATGTAACTTTCTCCTCTTCATAATCCAGGTAAACCCCAATGTTACTGGGGCTACGACGTAGGTCCAGAGCAGTCTTAGGGGAGGTGAGGGCCCAGTACTCATTCCCTGTACTCTGCAAAGCCCAGATCCCCTCCTCCGGTGTACAGCTTATCGCTCCCTCGAGTATCACAGACTCTTTGGCAATGCCCAAAACCCACTCATCTTTGTCCCCAACCTCCACTTCCCAGTAACATCTCCCTGAGGTGAAGCCCTTATAGCCCAGCACACAGGCAGCAGGATAAAACCTGTTCTGTGGCACTGAGTATCCCGCGCCTTGGTATTTCTGTATCACACTCTCATCTGTGGACACGATGGAACAGGGATTTGCCAGGTCTGGATCAGGAGTGGCCTGCACTGCAAGAGGGAAGAGAGAGACAGAAGGAGAGTGTTAAGGTCTGTCTTCACTGCAGAGTTAACCCAGGCGCTTACTCAGCTGCTAACCCTGATGCCCTTCCTGTCCAGATGCATAAACACCTCATCTGAGTTCAGGGGTGCTTTCCACCCAGCACAGGCACCGACTCCATGGGTGCTCCAGGGCAGAAGCACCCACAGAAAAAAAATAGTGGTGCTTGGCACCCACCGACAGGTCCTACCGATTAGCTCCTCCCCCTCTCCCCACAGCACCCCCCACGCACTGACGGGCCCCGCCAATCAGCTCCTCCCCCTCCTTCCCAGCGCCTTCTTCCTGCCACGGATCCGTTGTTCAGAGGTGGGTAGGAGGTTCTGAGGGGTAGGGGAAGCTGTGGGGGTAGGAAGAGGTGGGGGGAGGGGTGGGGGCTTGGGGCGGGATCTGGGGCAGAGTGAGGGTCAAGCAACCCACTGGAAACTGGGGAAGTCGGCACCTCTGTGCAGGCTAAACCACTCCAGTGCTGAGAGTCAGAGAGTCTGAGGCCAGAAGGGAACCAGGTCATCTAATCTGAGCCCCGTATATCACAGGCCACCAACCCCACCCAGCACCCACCTACCCCAACAACCAACATTAGCCCAAAGCAGGACAGCCTACAGCAGACTGGACTATTTATGTGCCACAGGCAGAGAAGTGGAGGCACCGAGGTACCAGTGCCCGAGGCCCCACAATGCAGGGAAATGATTCAGTGAGATACCCCCAAACAATCCTGGGATGTCACCCGCATCCATGTGCTGCAGAGGAAGGTGAAAATTGCCTGGACATAGAAACATAGCAACCAGCACCCGGGAGAGCTACGGACTTCCCCGCCTCTGTGGCTGAGCTGCATCGCCCCAGCTCGGGAACAAAGGACTAGAGGTGGGGGAGGGGTGAAGCGGAAGTTACGTCTTGGCTGCAGGAAGCAGTGGGGAGCAGAGGAGCGGACTTCCTGGGTGCTGCTTGACCCCTGCTCCGCCTCAGGTCCCACCCTCACTCCACCCCTTCCCCCACATGTCCACCCTACCCCGCCTCTTCCTGCCCCTGCTCCTCCGCCCACCACTGAACAGTTGATCGCATTAGGTAGGAGGTGCTGGGAGGGAGGGGAAGGAACTGATTGGCGGGGCCGCCGGCGCGTGGGAGGAGAGGAGAGGGAGGATCTGATCCATGGGGCTGCCGGGGGGCGCTGAGCACCCACTATTTTTTTCCCCATGGGTGCTCTAGCCCCGGAGCACCTACAGAATCGGCGCCTATGGTAGGGACACACCTGGGAGTCTTAGAAAGCAGATCAGATGGAGAGGGAGACAGAGCTTGAACAATGGACTATGCTGTAACCTTCATTTCTCTGTGCTAACCCTGTGCTGTGGTGCAGAGCAGTGGACTAATAAACCCAGTTGCTTGACAGTGACAGTGGTGGCGGAGTGTCGCTGCAGGTGCTTACAGAGGTGTGTTGCTCCCTAAGATCATAGAAGTCTCCCTCAGGGGTCTGTCACAGTTGGAGACACTGCACACAGCTCATGTTGTGAGGCAGGAGGGCTGAAGGCCCAGAGGTCCAGCCTAAGGAGTTGGTGAAGCCGCGTGGCTTACCCTGCAGGAAGAGTGGGCTGACGTTGGAGGTCTGGCACATTGAAGGGGCTCCTCCCAGAGACTGTTCCAAAGCTGGGGCCGTAGCACCAATCCTGGGGATCAGTGGCAGAGGGGATCTCAGTCTCCTCCCCCGATCCCTCTCCCTTGCTGGGGGTGCTCCACATCCAGCAATAGAACAGAGCAGGGGAGGAAGCAGACACCAGGAAGAGGAAGTTAACAGGGACACCAGCTAATGGATTTGAAAAGTACTAAATTGTGTCTGCGCTAGTCGCACTTAATGTGGTAGCTAGTCTGGTAAGGACCAGGAGTGGGGGTCGAGCCTGCCTCCCGACACCCCTGTTGATTTCAGAGGGGCTATTTAGACTCCTGGAGATTCTCTAACGCACCAAAAAGGGGCTCCAGACCCCAGAGTTTTTCCTCCTTCCCCAGTCCAGAGAGCAGATGATCACTGCATGTGCCTGGTGGATTATTCTTACACTATTGATTTGGGGATTTGTTGCAGAGGGAAGCAGATATGGGATCTCTATGGAGGAAGGCAAAAGACCGGCTTCTGGTCAGTGGATGGGAAGAGGAGGTCGCAATTAGGGTCCTTTCTCAATTCATCCAGTAAAAAGCCTTCCCTTGCCAGACCATGGCTCTCTAGAGAATCTAGTTATACATGTATCTAACTGAGCTCCTTACTCCCCGCTGTTAAATTCCATTCACCCCCTGAATACTTCTGAGAAGAGACAGTCGCCTGGCTTCTCTGGTGCACGACAGCTCCACAGAGCAGAGTGAAGAGAAGAATAGATAACTAGTGTGTCAGACCAATGGTCCATCTAGGCCAATAGAGTGGTCAATGCCAGGTGCCCCAGAGGCAATGAACAGAACAGGTATTCATCAAGTGATCCATCCCCTGTCGCCCATTCCCAGCTTCTGGCAAACAGAGGCTAGGGACACCATCCCTGCCCATCCTGGCTAACAGCCATTCATGGACCTATCCTCTATGAATTTATCTAGTTCTTTTCTGAAGTCTGTTACAGTCTTGGCCTTCACAACATCCTCTGGCAAGGAGTGCCACAGCTTGATTGTGCGTTGTGTGAAAAAATACTTCCTTTTGTTTGTTTTAAACCTGCTGCCTATTAATTTCATTTGGTGACCCCTAGTTCTTATGTTATGAGAAGAAGTAAATAACACTTCCTTGTTTACTTTTTCCACACTCATCATGATTTTATAGACCTCTATCATATCTCCCCTTAGTCGTCTCTTTTCCAAGCTGAAAAGTCCCAATCTCATTAATCTCTCCTCATATGGCAGCTGTTCCATACCCCTAGTCATTTGTTGCCCTTTTCTGTACCTTTTCTAATTCCAATATATCTCTTTTGAGATGGGAAGACCACATCTGCATGCAGTATTCAAGATGTAGTTGTACCATGGATTTATAGAGAGGCAATATGATATTAAGAAAGGGATAGATAATAAGACAGAAAATGATTCCCAACATTCTGTTTGCTTTTTTGACCGCCGCTGCAGTCCTGATTCTCTGCCTGGTTCAGTACTGGCCTTAGAATGGTCTCCCCCCAAGGGACCTTCCACCAGCTGGGGATGGATGGAGCCCAGCACACGAGTCCATGCTCCTGACACTAGGGCGAGAGGGAAGTATAGCATAGGAGCTGGTGGGAGACGCTTCCTTAACTCTTTATTTCCCAGTTTTCAGAGCTTGAAATATGGATTCCCTTCACGTTCTGGAAGCGTACAGGGCACTGATGGTCAACCTGCACTCTGTGTTAATGAAGTTTTCCAGCAGCGAAGCTTGTCTTTCATACAAAAAATAAAAATAGAGCAATTTTCTAGTCCTTATAATTACTGCGAGAAGCAGCGAAATGTGACCTGAGTGTGCCCTAAAGACTGATTTTTGGACCTAAAAAATGTACCCTACTTTCCAATTGTAAATAGTATGTGCACTTTCATACCTCACAAAATGGGAATGGGTGACAGGATGGATCACTGGATGATTACCTGTTCTGTTCATTCCCTCTGGGGCACCTGGCATTGGCCACTGTTGGAAGACAGAATACTGGGCTAGATGGACCATTGGTTTGATTCAGTCTGGCTGTTCTTATGATATAATGATTCCTTCTAACCTTGGAATCCATGACTCTGTATTGGTGGAAACCTCTCTTGTTTGAATTCAGAAGCTTCTTCTAAAAAATTAATCCTGACATTTTAATTAAATAATTGTTGTACGAAAATATCCTCAGGAAAACTTACCCTCTTTCTCTGCCTTTGAGATCAGAAAGCGCAGTTGATAGGGCAGGGTCTCTAGAGAAAGAAAAGATCAGAGGAGAGGTGATTTCCCCCTTTCTTGTAGGAAAATAGCCTCATGAAAACGGGACTTGATTCACAAAGAAACTTAGGCAAGGTGATGCTTAGCATCACAACAGCCAACGTTTAGACACCTAGAAAGATCTCATGGTTAAGACAAAAGACCACCTTGGCTTAACCACGAGATCTTGCATGATCTAAAAAATAAAAAGGAGTCATATAAAAAATGGAAACTAGGACAAATTACAAAGGATGAATATAGGCAAACAACACAGGAATGCAGGGGCAAGATTAGAAAGGCAAAGGCACAAAATGAGCTCAAACTAGCTATAGGAATAAAGGGAAACAAGAAGACTTTTTATCAATACATTAGAATCAAGACCAAGGACAGGGTCAGTAAGGAGGAAGAAACAGTAACAGGAAACTTGGAAATGGTAGAGATGCTTTATGTCTTCTTTGTTTCAGTCTTCACCGAGAAGTCTGAAGGAATGCCTAACATAGTGAATGCTAATGGGAAGGGGGTAGGTTTAGAAGATAAAATAAAAAAGAACAAGTTAAAAATCACTTAGAAAAGTTAGATGCCTGCAAGTCACCAGGGCCTGATGAAATGCATCCTAGAATACTCAGGGAGCTAATAGAGGAAGTATCTGAGCCTCTAGCTATTATTTTTGGGAAATCATGGGAGACAAGAGAGCTTCCAGAAGACTGGAAAAGGGCAAATATAGTGCCCATCTATAAAAAGGGAAATAAAAACATCCCAGGAAACTACAGACCAGTTAGTTTAACTTCTGTGCCAGGGAAGATAATGGAGCAAGTAATTAAGGAAATCATCTGCAAACACTTGGAAGATGGTAAGGTGATAGGGAATAGCCAGCATGGATTTGTAAAGAACAAATCACGTCCAACCAATCTGATAGCTTTCTTTGATAGGATAACGAGTCTTGTGGATAAGGGAGAAGTGGTGGCTGTGGTATACCTAGACTTTAATAAGGCATTTGATACGGTCTCGCATGATATTCTTATCAATAAACTAGGCAAATACAACTTAGATGGGGCTACTATAAGGAGGGTGCATAACTGGCTGGATAACTGT
This sequence comes from Terrapene triunguis, assembly GCF_002925995.2. Lineage (NCBI taxonomy): Eukaryota > Metazoa > Chordata > Testudines > Emydidae > Terrapene > Terrapene triunguis. The sequence goes on from NW_020689776.1 coordinate 13,974, forward strand.
ACTCAGAGAGTAGTTATAAATGGTTCCCAATCCTGCTGGAAAGGTATAACAAGTGGGGTTCCGCAGGGGTCTGTTTTGGGACCGGCTCTGTTCAATATCTTCATCAACGACTTAGATATTGGCATAGAAAGTACGCTTATTAAGTTTGCAGATGATACCAAACTGGGAGGGATTGCAACTGCTTTGGAGGACAGGGTCATAATTCAAATGATCTGGACAAATTGGAGAAATGGTCTGAGGTGAAGGATGAAGTTTAACAAAGACAAATGCAAAGTGCTCCACTTAGGAAGGACAATCAGTTTCACACATACAGAATGGGAAGAGACTGTCTAGGAAGGAGTACGGCAGAAAGGGATCTAGCGGTTATAGTGGACCACAAGCTAAATATGAGTCAACAGTGTGATGCTGTTGCAAAAAAAGCAAACATGATTCTGGGATGTATTAACAGGTGTGTTGTGAGCAAGACACGAGAAGTCATTCTTCCGCTCTACTCTGCGCTGGTTAGGCCTCAACTGGAGTATTGTGTCCAGTTCTGGGCACCGCATTTCAAGAAAGATGTGGAGTAATTGGAGAGGGTCCAGAGAAGAGCAACAAGAATGATTAACGGTCTAGAGAACATGACCTATGAAGGAAGGCTGAAAGAATTGGGTTTGTTTAGTTTGGAAAAGAGAAGACTGAGATGGGACATGATAGCAGTTTTCAGGTATCTAAAAGGGTGTCATAAGGAGGAGGGAGAAAACTTGTTCACCTTAGCCTCTAAGGATAGAACAAGAAGCAATGGGCATAAACTGCAGCAAGAGAGGTTTAGGTTGGATATTAGGAAAAAGTTCCTAACTGTCAGGGTGGTTAAACACTGGAATAAATTGCCTAGGGAGGTTGTGGAATCTCCATCTCTAGAGACATTTAAGAGTAGGTTAGATAAATGTCTGTCAGGGATGGTCTAGACCAGGGGTCGGCAACCTTTCAGAAGGGGTGTGCCGAGTCTTCATTTATTCACTCTAATTTAACGGTTCGCGTGCCAGTCATACATTTTAACGTTTTTAGAAGGTCTCTTTCTATAACACTATAATATATAACTAAACTATTGTTGTATGTAAAGTAAATAAGGTTTTTAAAATGTTTAAGAAGCTTCATTTAAAATTAAATTAAAATGCAGAGCCGCCGGACCGGTGGCCAGGTCTCGGGCAGTGTGAGTGCCACTGAAAATCAGCTTGCGTGCCGCCTTTGGCACGCATGCCATAGGTTGCCTACCCCTGTCTAGACAGTATTTCGTCCTGCCATGAGGGCAGGGGACTGGACTCGATGACCTCTCGAGGTCCCTTCCAGTCCTAGAATCTATGAATCGATAAAGTCACTGTGATTCACAAAGCAGGAGTCAGGCACCCAGGCAATCTGTACCATGAACGGGGAGAGAGATGCGCCTTGGAATGAGATTCATAAAAGCCAGCATGCTAGGCAACTCCCTGCTTACGCCAGCCAGTGGGAAAGGCCAAGGTACGGGGGTGTGCCAAGCCCCGGCGGTCTCAGGGAGTACCAGCGACTGAGTCTGGGCAGCACTGTAGGTGCCTCCCTCGGTGTGGGATTCTCAGCTGCGAGCCCTCTCTTGGTGTCCGGCAACTGTGCCATTTTTTTGCAAGATGCCTGGGGGGAGGAAACCCACCTTGCTCATAACTTTTACCCCAGTGGTTGGAGCACTCAGCTGGCCTTTGGGAGACCCCTGGTTCAAGTTAACCCTGTGCCGCAGAGGGAGCAGGGATCTGAAATGGGATCTACCACCTCTCAAGCAGTGCCCTAACCTCTGGGCTGTAGGATTTTCTGATGCCGGGTGCCCACATGCTCTCCTGGGGGAGAGGTTCCACTGGGGATAATCAATAATTCATTGGGCCGGAGGCAGAGAGAAATCACGAGAATGTCTCTGTAGCCAGGTGGTTAGAGCACACCCTGGGGAGGTGGGAGACCCAGAAGCCTGTCCCTCTACTCAATTATTTATACACCATGGATCAGATTCGAAAGAGGAAACAGAGAGGCCTATATCAGACCCCTGCTGGAATCCCTTCTTCTCCTGTGGGAGACGAGGGATTTGAACTGGTGGTCTCCCATATCCCAAGTCAGTACCCTAATCACAGAGCTATGATGTATATTATAAGGGAACATCTCTTTCCCTAGGGCCTGGTTCTTTTGGGTAAGTGTTTGCCTATAGGGCCTGAGCCAGTAAGTGTGCTCAGAGCAGGCATCTCAGATTAGGCCCTGTAGGCGAGTTAGGAGGAGGAACGCCTTTCTTTCCCCTGTTCGTGTATCTCTCTGGGGCTTAGGTGTCTGGACAGCGAGACTGGAACTGCAGGGCGCATGCACAGAGGCAGAAACATAAGTGCCTAGGGAACATTTACCACAAAAACAGAGGTGATGAGTGATTTTAGGCACCTACAAGGTTTGGTTGCAGCTGAGCAGGGGGCTTTGTGAATCCCAGTGGGATCTGATTCTGGGATTCAGGTGCCTAAAATGGCAGGTAGCCCCGAGTCCTTTTGTGAATCTAGCCCTCACCCTTTCTCTCTGCCTTTGGGCTCAGAGGTCAGTTCAGAGGGCCGGGTCTCTAGAGAAAGGAAGGATTGGAAGAGGTGATTTCATATTCTCTTGACTCTGGTGACATTCCTACTGTTAATTAATGTAACTGTGCTTGAAAGACAAGCTTTGGAGCTTACTCAGAGCTCTTCTTCAGGTCTGTATAGCTCAAAAGTTTGTCTGTCACCAACAGGAATTGGTTCAATAAAAGCTGTTACCTCCCCGGCCTTGTCTAATATCCTGGGACCGATAGAGCTACAGCAGCACTGCATGGAACCGTGCTGTAATTCTGAGATGGCCCAAAGGAAAAGACCATAGATGAGAGGCAGATTGGAATGGGGAGACCTTTCCAGCGAGACCAAACTAAAGTGAAATTATCGTCCAAAATATAATATCTTGCACCTCTCCATCTCCCACCTGCCTCCAAGGATCTCAAAGCACTGGGGGGCATTCACTAATTACCACAACAAGGTAGGTTGGCCATTATTTCCTCCTTTTTAAAGATGGAGGAACTTGAGGTACAGACTCTGGGATTTTCAAAAGGGCTGAGGCCATGTGGTGGCCAACTCCCATTGACTGTCAGAGAGATGGGTGCCTAAATCCCTTAGGTCCCTTGGAAAATCCCAGCCAGGGAGGTTAAATTCAATATTTTCTATAACATCTGGTGATTATGTGTCTCTGAAATTCTGAGTGGCCAATTTTAACACCCAGGGTTGGGTCTGAGACAATCCAAGTGGAGGCCTGGTGAACTGGCATCAGCCCTGAGCCCTCCCCAGCCCACCCACAAAGACGTCTAGCTGGGACGAGCTGAGAACTAATAGGCCAGAGTCCATCTCCTTCCACAGTCAGAGGCACATCTCGATGTACCATCACTGTAGCATGAGCCCAGATAACTGTTCAGTTACCTTTGAATTTCTTCAGAGCCTCCTGTAGACAAACATTTCTTTGAGAAGAGACGCCGACTCTCTCTCTCAGGTCCTGTGGCACAGCCACTGGTTTCTCAAACTTCACCTTCTCACACCTAGAGGGGAAAAAACCAAACATTCTCTAAAACTTTTCTTTCTTTTGTGAGAATGAGCTACCAGAGGCTGCTCTCTTGTGGGTTCGCTGTGAGCCTCTAACTCCCACTGGTGAGTCAACTGCCCTCCTCTCTGGAGTATTTAAATGCCTAGATCCTCAAATGGGAGTTAGAGAGTAAGGGGTCCACAAGCTGCCCGTCAGAGAGAAGGGCATAATCTCGTGGGAAAGGATGCTCCAGTGGTTAAGGGGTTGTTAGAGGACTCTGGAAACCTATGTTCCACTCCCTGCTCTGCCACAGCCTCCCTGCATGACCGTGGGCAAGTCACTTAAGGCCTGATTTTTAACGGTGCCTCCTGGGATTTTCAAAAGCACCTAACCAAGCTAGGCTCCCAACTGCCACTGATTGCAATGGGAGGTGCCTAACTCGCTTAGCTGCTTTGGAAAATTCCACCAAGTACCTCGCTACATGTCAGGTGTCTAAATATCCTGCAAAATCTGACCCCGGGGGGTCCAATCCCCTTCCAACATCATGACGCATAAGGGGGAGCGGAATGGAGCTACGTACCTGCTCCAGGTGCTTCTGATGTCCTAGAAGAGAGAGAGGAAAGAAGAAAAAGAAGAGCTCAGTCCCACAAGCCACAAGCTGGGGATCGCGCCTGCTCTGGAGATGGATGACTCACTTGGCCATCCCTAGTCGAGCTCTAGATGCAGTTCTCTGTAGTTGCACCTTTCAAATTCCATTCACAGACTTCGATGGAAAGGGGCCCCTAAGCACGCACCATGATTGTGGGGTTTCTCCTTCTAAATTCTATTTTGCCTGTGTCAATGACACTTGCTCCATCAGACTGATCAGACACATGAATCCCTGACTTCCACATGCAACTGCTGTGTCAGAGTGTTTGCCTTTCTCCATGTATGCAATTCTCGAAGCTGGATTCATTCCCATTTCTTAATAGGACCTGCAAAGAACTTTGCTTTCCTAATCTCCTACTTCCTAGAAACTGGAGTTGTGCCATTTATTGCGTCCAGATCATTAGGGCCCTTCGTTTTCTCTTTTTATTTTAGTTAAACACTGATAAATTCCCAGGAAAAATTACCACAACAAAAACAGGTGAAAATCAGTGCAAAAAACTATTAATTTTTCTAGGTAAATATCGGGGTTTGTTTTGCTGGATGGAAAGACAGGGGGGAAAAGTGTTCAGTAGATTAATGCTTTGAATTCTGTTCATCGCTGTGGTTTGCTGCAGAACTAAAACAGAGCTCAAAACAGAACACGCCCCTGAGTTTAAGAAAACAATAGATCTCTAATCCCCAAATAAAACTTTTCATTTGAACCAACAGTTTACTGGTGCAGACTTAGAACTATTAGCCTATAAATATTCACATTTGATAATTGGGCCACACCATTTGTGTACGTGGTGGGTGTGAGATTTATCAGTATGTTCAGATGCATACACACTTCAGAGCTTGTGTGCCTGCCTGTTGGTTATTGTGTGTATCTTCTAGAACAATATGTTCTTAATTCACCAGGCAGCTTTGCATATACACACAGACTAATGTATTATCGTAATACAGAGATCTCATGCAATGCATTGTATTTTCCTAATAAAAAGTTATTTTTTTTATATTTGAATGATACAAAAGGATGATGAAAATCAGAAAAACCTGAATAATACTTTTTGTAAAACCCAGGAATTTTTTGGTAAAAATCGGTTTAAACTGAAAACAAAGCGGCTAATATATGATGTATCAAAAAGGCCTGAAACGTCTGCCTTTAAAACAGCAAAACTGTTTCCACACTGGAAATATTAGAAATGTCAAATTTTGTTTTCCCTCACTTTGCTAAAGGACACGCTGACAGTCTCCATTGTGGAGTGGGAGCTCTCCAAGAAGTTAGTAAACTCCAAAGTTAATCACTCAGAATCTCTCCCTTCCCTGGGCAGGGATCTGGGTGTCTAACAGTCTCACCTGTAGGAATTCACTTGTTGGCTGCTGACACTTCTCTTCTATCTCACTGATCAAGTCACTGAGACGGGAAATCTCCTCAGATAGTTTGGTGACATTTTCATCCTGTATCTTCACAATTTCCTTGGCCAACTCTTCCAGTTGGGCCAGCAGGAGTTGCTCTTGTTCCTCCAGGAACTGCCGCAGTTGCTCAAATTCAGACACAATCTTCTGCCTCTCAGCGTCTATCTTTCCCTATAATGAAGGGACAAACAGGGAAAGGACAGGTCAGGGACTAGGGTTGCCAGATGTCCAATTTTTGAAAGGGGAACCTGGCAGTGTCCAGTCACACCACACTAGGGTCAAATTAAATTAGGTTTACAATGTTTGCATGTCAGAGGTTTACACCAGTATAAAGACATTACATTAAAAAGTGATTTGAGGTAAGTCGGTACTACACAAATGTAGAGGACGTACACTATATGCCCCTGCTAACATGGGCATAAATAGCAGCGTAGATGGTGAGGCATGGCTTAAGCCAGTCTGAACCCTCTGGCTATATAGCCTACTGTACCTATTGGGTTCCAGGAAGTGCTAAAGGATCCTCCCCCCAGCCTAAGGGGAGGACCCACAGGACCTAAAACCCAAATGATTACGGGGGACAACTAATGTAAAAACAGGGACAGGAGTGCGATTAAAGGGTCAAAAGAAGAGAACCTGACGGGGACACCGAGCAGAGAACCCCGGACAGCGCCCACTGCTCCTCAAAGGTGTCAAGGGAGCCAGTGGATGCCGCCCAGAGGAACTCTGCCCGGATACGTGAACGGACAGAGGATTGGAAACAGGCCCCACAGATAGCCTACTGTAGAGGGGCAGCTACCCCATTCCTGGGGAAAAGGGTAGGCTGATTGGGGAGGTGGCCACAGCCTTGGCCACACCCAATCAGGCCACAGCTGGCCCTGATATAAGGGCTAATGGAGGAGCGGAGTCAGTCTCACTCTAGCCTTGGAGTGGGAAGGACCTGGCTGCCTGGGAGCACAGGGTACCTGGAGCAGAGCAGTGCTGGGGAAGAGCAAGAGGAGCTGGGGAGCTCCAGCCTGGCAACTCTCCAGGCTGAGGCCTTGGTAAAGGCCTAAGTAGATATTGGGGCTGCAGAGGTGCAGCCTGGGGATAGGCAGAGGCAGCTGGTCTCGCCCCCTTGCGGATGATGAGTGGCCATTACAGACTGCAGTCTGCCTCAGAGAAATGGGGCTAGATAATGACTGAGGTAAGGTGGGAATAGGGGGAGGGGATTCCCTTGGGAAAGGAAATCCAGACTGAGGGGGCACTGCTGTGGGGCAGCACCCCAAGATAAGGGGCACTGGGGTCCAGAACAGACACCAGCCAGCAGGAGGTGCTCTGAGTGCTGGAAAGAGTTAATTTCCAGACGACCAGCAGGAGGCGCGGCGGTGGTGAGTCAACGATCTGCTACATCTACATACATGGCTCTAAGAACAGGAGTACTTGTGGCACCTTAGAGACTAAATAAATGTTTTTGTCTCTAAGGTGCCACAAGTACTCTTAGTCTGTATCTGCAAAAAGAACAACACGCCTGCTACTCTGATACATGGCTCTATACACCCCCAAGCAGTGCCTCTCCCATCTACACTATTTTTAGCAGTGTAGTGTCCCGCTGCCTCCCTGCCACTGGAGCCTTTTCCTGCTGCAGGTAAAGGCTCCGGCAGCTCTACTGCCTTCCCCTGCTGGAGCCTTTCATTCACCCGTGTAGCTACACACCACAGCGTGGACACAGCTGCTTTTCACTGTGCTGTGTAGCTACACATACCCTACAGGTCGCCCCCAGAGCTGTGCCGTGTAGATGTAGCCATAGCTAAATCAGGCAGTGCTGTGTATAGACCAGGGCTGACACTCTCCCCACACAGAGAGATGCCAACTCTGACTGATGCAACTGCTGGACCATCACAATGGGCACCTACCAGATATTCCTGGCTTTGCATCTCTCCATCCTGTTTCCACTCCAGACGTTCTTCTCTCTCTTGCTTCAGGGTGTTCAGTCGGGTTTGCATTTTTTTCTGAGGCAAGAAAAACAATGTTTGGGAGGGTCAGGTGGCTGAGGAGTCCATCCTCACAGATACATTTACCGTGTTTCCCCAAAAATAAGACAGTGTCTTATATTAATTTTTGCTCCCAAAGATGCGCTAGGTCTTATTTTCAGGGGAGGTCTTATTTTTCCTGGAGCTTCGGGGCCTTATATTCCGGGG
>NW_020689776.1:21767-30836 GCF_002925995.2 Terrapene triunguis
TTATTTTTCCTGGAGCTTCGGGGCCTTATATTCCGGGGTGGCCTTATTATCGGGGAGGTCTTATTTTCAGGGGGATGCCTTATATTACAGCGAGAGGCAAAACTGGAAGTAGGTCTTATTTTCGGGGGATGTCTTACTTTCGGGGAAACAGGGTATATACATTGCAGCGCTGATTTATTACTTGAGGCTCGGATTTTCAAAGAAGCTTCATGGAGTTTTGTTCTCAAGCTACCATTGACTTTTTATGTCCTGCTCAGGCTGTCCCAGACAGTGCTCATGGCAATGTCACAATTGTCTCTTGAGAGGTGAGACAGTCCTATTCAAATCCCTTCCCCTCACTCTCCCACATACCAGGTGAGCGCCCTTCCTCCAGGCTAACAGTTATGAAGAAGGTCTGCTGCCTTCTCCCTGGCCGTTTTGTGTGGAGTGACAAGTGCAGAACTCTACTGTGCAAGAAACAGCTTAAATGTTTAAGCCGCTTGACTCCGGGAGAGGGGTTCCCAGGTGTGGATCAGAGAGACAGGCGCATTCCTACAGTAACTCTGAGGGGGCGGGGCTTAGGACACACCCCTCTCAGCAGCATCTCCCATTGTAGTCCTGTCAATTACAGGCCAGTAAGCCTAAGGGCTTGTTGATAAGTACAGCACTCCAGCTGTACTGATACGTCTGTGCCGCTGCAGCGCACGCGGTGGAGACGCTCTATGCCGAGGGGAGAGAGCTCTCCTGTTGGCATAATAAACCCACCTCCACGAGCAGCAGAAGCTTAGGGTGGCGGGAGAAGTTCTCCTGCTGACATAGCACTGTGCACTCAGGTAGGTGAAATTCACAGGCCTGAGCGACATAAGTTTTGGTGACATAGGCTGTATTGCAGACAAAGCGTAACTTCAGGACCAGGCACATTGGTTGAAACTATAGTAAAGAACAAAATTGTCAGACACAGATGAACATGATTTGTGGGGGGAAGAATCAACATAGCTCTTGTAAAGGGAAATCATGCCTCGCCAAATCTATTAGATTTCTGAGGGTGTCAATAAGGATGATCCACTGGATATAGTGTACTTAGACTTTCAGAAAGCCTTTGACAAGGTCCCACACTAAAGTCTCTTAAGGAAACTAAACAGTCATGGGATAAGCGATAAGGTTATCTCATGGATCAGTAACCAGTTAAACTATAGGAAACAAAGGATAGCTTTCACAATGGAGAGAGATAAATACCAGGGTCCCCCAAGGATCTATGCTGGGACCAGTGCTATTTAACATATTCCTAAATGATCAGAAATGGGGGTAAACAGTGAGGTGGCAAAGTCTACAGATGATACAAAATTACTCAAGGTAGTTGTGTGTAGCAGGGTGGACACCTGCTCCTGCCTGGAAGGGCCTGAGATAGCCCAGGGAGAAGGCAGCTTGAAGGCTGAGCTGATTGGGGGAAGTGGCTGCAGCTGGGGCCACGCCCCAAACAGACTCAGCTGGCCCTATAAAGACAGGGAGCCAGGAGCTCAGACATATACATTCTCTTTTTCTGTAGAGAGAGAAGGGCCAGGCTGTAGGGAGCTAGAGGGTACCTGAGTGGAGCTAGGGCTGGGGAAAGGCTGGGGAGCTCCAGCCTGGAATGCCCCAGGCTGCGGCCTAGGAGAAGGCCATGGGATACTGGGGGTTGCAGAGGGCAGCCTAGGGGTAGGCCAAGGCAGCAGGTCCAAACCCAACCTTGCCGATGATGAGTGGCCTATACTGCAGTCTGCCCCAGGGAGCGGGGGCTAGTTGGTGACTGGCAGTGGCCTTATCCTGAGGCGAGATGGGGAGATTGGGTGGGGGTTCCCTGGGGAGGGGAGACCCCAAAGAAAAAGAGGTTACTGCCAGGGGGCAGCCCCCCAGATAAGGGCACCGGTGTCCTGGGTGGGACACGGGGGGCCAGAAGCGGTAAGGTGGATCAACGGCCTGCAGAGGGCACTCCGGAGACTGGATTGAGCTGATTCCCTGAGACGACCAGCAAGAGGCGCTGCGGGGGTGAGTCTGCACCTTACATTGAGTCAAAGCAGACTGGGAAAAGTTAAAAAGCGATCTCTCAAAAATGGGTGACTGGGCAACAAAATGGCAGCTGAATTTCACTGTTAATAAATGCAAAGTAATGCATATTGGCAATCATAATCCCAACTATACATATAAAATGATGTGGTCTAAAGGAGCTCTTACCACTCATGAAAGAGATTTTGGAGTCATCTCTGTAAACATCTGTTCATAAAAGCTAACAGAATTTTAACAACCATTAGGAAAGTGGTAGATAAGAAGACAGACAATATCATAATCCCACTATATAAATCCATGATACATCTTGAATATGTCATGCAGTTCTATTGGCCCATTTCAAACAAGATATATTTTAATAGGAAAATGTGCAGTGAAAGAAACAAAAATCATTAATAGTCTGGTACAGCCTCCCTATGAGGAGAGATTAAAAAGAATGAGTGTTCAGCTTGGAAAAGAGACAACTGGGGTTGGGGTGGCGATGTGAAAGGTCTACAAAATCATGGATGATGTAGAGAAATTGAATGGGGAAGTTTATTTACCCCTTCACATAACGGGAACCAGGGGAAATAAACAGGCAGCAGGTTTAAAAACAAACAAAAGGAAGTACTTCTTCACACAACGCACAACCAATCCATGGAACACATTGCCAGGGATGTTGTAAAGGCCAAAAGTATAACTGGGTTCAAAAAAGAATTAGATGAGTTCATGGAGGATAGGTCCATCAATGGCTATTAGCCAAGAAGGTTATGGATGCAATCCCATGCTTCAGAGATCCCTAAACCTCTGCCTGCCAGATGCTGGGACCAAATGACAATGGATGGATCATTCGATAATTGCTCTGTTCTGTTCGTTCCCTCTGAAGCATCTGGCATTGGCCACTGTCGGAAGACAGGATTCTGGGCTAGATGGACCATTGGTCTGATCCAGTGCAGCTGTTCTTATGTCCTTAGTGATTTTCTAGGTGCCTAAAAGTTAGGCATTGCAATGCTGAGCATCACAACACCCGAGTCGCTTTGGAGATTCGGGCCTAAGTCTCCTTTACAAATGGGACTTCTGCTCTAAAGTCAGTTGGGGCTTTTGAAAATGTGCTCCGAGGATCTTCTTCTGTAATTCACCAGGGGATGAGGTGTTGTAGAGCCACAGAGGATCTAAAAGCACAGCTCCTATTCATTTCAATGGCAGCTGGGTATCTCAGGCCCCAGTCTCAGCCCTGTATTCCTTCTATGCTGTATGTGTCATGCTGCCAGGGAACACCAGACCTGATGTAGAGGCTTAGGGACTTTGTCCAGACAGCCCTTTGCCTCCAGCGAATTCTCCAAGTGCTTCAGAGCAATGGGTTGAATTCGTATCCATTTTGCAGCAGTGTAGGATCAAGTGTCCTGCTCCCATGCAATGACAGGGAACAGTATATGAAGAGATCTGGATGTCAGAGTTAAAGCTGAGCAACTTACAGGGAAGGGAGTTTTGGTAAGAGTGTTTGTTTAAAACACTTTTTTAAAAAGTGTATATTAAACTCCAGGGCCTAATGGGAGAAAGGAACTCCCGGTTAAAAATCCAACACACTCACAAGGTTCATAAATATTGTGCTTGATTGTTTGGCATGGGGGAAAGGGTTTGTTCTCACTTCTGAGATGCTCCGGTACTGAGACTCAACATGGTCCTGGGAATCAGCCTTTTTCTTCCTTTAATCTACAGTAGCATACAGCACAGTGGATTCTGCCCAGAGTGGATTGGTCAGTCAAACAGGCTTTTTAAGGTTCCATCCACTTGGGCTTCATGGAAGCATCAAATTTGTGGTTCAAACGGATGCATAAACCCAAAGCAAAACTCCAAAGTATGCGTGGGCGGGACGTGAACCACTGGTTCGGGGAGGCTAGCCACCAGACCAGCCCCTTCTGCTTGAGGCCGAGGCCCCCCCCCATCGTGACAGCTAGCCCCCCTTGCCCCAGAGCACCAGGAGTGCTGGGTGGCATGATCACCGGCCCCAGCTGCCCAGAGCCCTCGGCCGCAGGTCAGTCCCCGCTAACCTCAGCCCAGCCACAGGGGGGAAGAGACGCAGCACACTGGTGGGAAGCAGGAGGGGGCCTGGGAGTGGAGGGTGGGCACGGCCATACAGGGCTGTGCCTCCCCTGACTTCCCGCTCTGTTTCAAGAGCAGCAAAGTGACCTGCCTTCAGCAAGCCAGGGAAAACAGGAATTCATCATCCTGGTTTTTCCTTGAGGAAACAATTAAGCAGATTAACCTTAGTTTTTTAAGCAGAAATCTTTCAGTGCATCTTATGCTTCAGAAAGTAGCAGGAAATGAACCCATTGAGAACGCTGCTGACAATGTTACGTTATTGCTGCTTCCAGGAAGCAGACAGCGGTCATCAGATATGAAATGCTCAAGCTGGGCACTACGCCAAGCACCAGCTCTGTCGAAACTCAGCTGTGCTGAGAGGTTTATAATGTGAGGTTTGGTCCTGCCATGCGGGCAGGGGACTGGACTCGATGACCTCTCGAGGTCCCTTCCAGTCCTAGAATCTATGAATCTATCTATGATTGTAAAGCAGTGCCTGAGTGATGAGAGGCTGTGTGGTCTCGTGGCTAGAGAACTAGGATGGGCGTTGGGGGGGCCAGGGTTTAATTCCTGGTTCTGCTACTGAGCTGTTTTGTGAGCTTGGTCAAGTCACTGCCCCTTCAGTGCCTCTCTGTCCCTCCCATTCCTTTGTCTTTGTCTCTGAGGGTGCCCACAGATCAGGCCCTGCAGGTGAGAGGCAGGAGAACACCTGTCTTCACCCAGCTCCTGGGTGTGGCCAGGAGACAGGCAGCCAGAAGCCTCTAGAGGGAGGCAGCTGTGTACATGCCCAGAGGCAGAACACAGGCACTGAGAGAACTTGTACTTTGAATACACAGGCCCTGAGTGAGTTTGGGCTCCTACAGAACTTGGCAGTAGCTCTGGGGATTGCAGTGGAGCCTAGAACTGGCATTTAGGTGTCTAAACCCCAGCTGTATGCACCTCACTCTGGGGTTTAGGCACCTAAGTACCTTGCGTCTGATGAAGTGGGCATTCACCCACGAAAGCTTATGCTCCAATACCTCTGTTAGTCTTAAAGGTGCCACAGGACCCTCTGTTGCTAAGTACCTTTGTGAATCCCCAGCCTTTGCCTCCCTGTACCTCAGCTCCCTCTCCTGCACTTTGTCCACCTTGACCAGTGGTCCCCAAACTGTTGAGCGTGCACCACTAGGGGAGTGCGGAGGAATATTGGGGGGGCCCACGCCAGCCCCCACAGGGGGCAGGGGAGTGCCAGCCACGCATAGGCGCAGGAAGTAGGGGTCCATGGGGTGCTGTAGCACCCCCAGCTTTTGCTTCGGGGTCCCAGCTGCTGGCCCGGGGGAGCGCTCGGTTGCAGAGGGGCGGGCGGCTACGCTACCGGCCCAGAAGCCCGCTCGGCCGCCTTACCCTGTCCACGGCCCCCCTGCCCTCCCGGAGACACGGCCCTGCTCCCAGCTCTCGGGGGCGGTGAGGGGACGCGGACGGGGTCAAAGGGGTGTAGCTCAGCACCCCCACACCAAAATCTGTCCCAGCACCACTGCATCCACATCTCCTGTGGCCTGGGCTCCCCCCGGCCCCGCTCCCAGCCGTGGCCTACCTTGTGCTCCCGGGCAGCCTCCTCTACAGGGACCACCCTGTGAGCGTGGTGCGCCTGGGACTCCCTGCAGATCACACAGATGAGAGTTTGGTCCTGGTTACAGAAGAGTTTGAAAGGCTCCTGGTGCGCGCTGCACAAATCTCCTCCTGCTGCTGCTGCTGGGACACTCAGCTGCTTGGCGATTTCTACCATGTTCCCCAGTTGTCTGTTTGGCCTCAGGGTCCTCTGGGGAAAGGTCTCTCTGCACTGAGGGCAGGAGATGTCTGCATCTGGTCTCTCCCAGCACTGGGTGATGCAGGCTTGGCAGAAATTGTGCCCACAATCTAAAGACACTGGATCCTTAAAAAAACTCAGACAGATGGAGCAAGTAGCTTCATCTCGGAGGCTCTTCAAAGGATTCCCTGGTGCAGCCATGGCTCCCTGCAGACAGTGTAACAAGGTAAGTTTTGTTTCCTGCTGGACCCAGCAAACAGCCTTGTAAAGCAGATTGCCCAACCGGGAGCCAATCACGCTCTCCGGCGGAAATTAAAAACAAACAAACAAACCCATCAACACACACACACAACACAAACAGAAGCACACACCGTCGCCCCCCAGAAAAGCCCCCAAACAAGCAAGATGCTACTTAAAGAAATGAATAGGCAATTACATACACAAAGAAGCCAATAAAGGCTTGCTGGGAGCAGGCTTGGCAGCTTTCTTACTATTATACCACAGAATAAACCCAGGCTCAGATTCAGGTTTAAGGCCAAGACCCTTTGTGTACCTCCTTTGTAAAGCACTTTGAGAGCTAGTGCAGGAAAACACTATATAAGAGTGTTACTAATCCCTAATAGTTAGAGATCATTTTAAGCCTTGACCAATTTATTCCTTCCAAAAAATGTATTTGCATTAACTTAACTATTCTAACTCTAAGGTGCCACAAGTACTTCTGTTCTTTATTCTAACTCTGGGGTTTCTAGTTATTCATATCATCAATATCCAATCCCTTATTTGAATCTTCCTAAATTACTGGCCTCAAAAACTTCATGTGGCAATGAGTTCCACAGTTTAATTACATGTTTTGTGTAAAAGTATTTCTTATTGGTTTTGAATTTGATCCCTTTCCATTTCATTGACTGTCCTCTTGTTCTTGTGTTATGAGACAGGCAGAAAAGATGTTCCCAGTCTTCTCTGTCCCATTCATTATTTTATATCCTTTTATCCTGTCCCCTCTTATTCATCTTTTTTCTAAGGTAAACAGTCCCATTCTTTTGAAATTTTCTTACTAAAAGAGTTTTTCCAGCCCCTCATCATTCTCATTGCCCTTCTCTGAACCATCTCTAATACTGCAATATTCTTTGTCAAATGGTGTGACCAGTACTGCACACAGTACTCTAGGTTGGTGGCTTTCAAACTTTTTTTCTGGCAACCCAGTTGAAGAAAATTGTTGATGCCCACGACCCAACGGAGCTGGGGATGAGGGGTTTGGGGTGTGGGAGGGGCTCAGGGCTGGGGCAGAGGGTTAGGGTGCGGGGGTGAGGACTGTGGGGTAGGGCCGGGAATGAGGGGTTCAGGGTGTGGGAGGGGGCTGTGGGCTGGGGCAGCAGGTTGGGGTGGGGGGGTCAGGACTCTGGGCTGGGGTTCAGGCTCTGGGGTGGGGCCAGGTATGAAGGGTTTGGGGTGCAAGGGTGGGGCTCCAGGTTTGGGGGGGCTTAGGGCTGGGGTAGGGGAATGGGGTGTGGGGTTGGGGAGCACCTCAGGCTTACCTCCAGCGGCTCCCAGTCAGCGGCACAGCCGGCATGTGGAGGCAGGCTTCCCGCCTGTCCTGGCACCGCAGACCGCACTGTGCCCCAGAAGCGGCCAGCAGCAGGTCTGGCTCCAAGGTGGATGCACGCAAGCGGCTGCAGGTGGCTCTCGCCTGCAGACACCACCCTCTCCCTCCACGCCCCCCCCGTTCCCATTGGCTGGGAACCATCCAATAGGAGTGTGAAGCTGATGCTTGGGACAGGGCAGCACGCGGTGCACTATGGCACACATACACACACTCCCGGCATAGGACCTGCTGCTGGCCGCTTCCGGGGTGCAGCACGGTGTTGGAACAGGTAGGGACTAGCCTGCCTTAGCCAGGCAGCACCACTGACGGGATGTTTAACGGTCCGGTTGGTGGTGCTGACCAGAGCCATCACGACCCAGTCCTTTCCATTCCGCAACTCAGTTCTGGGTCATGACCCATGGTTTGAAAACCACTGCTCTAGGTGAAGGGAAACCATCAGTTTCACAGCACAGGCCTAGGAGAAAGTGACCTGGATGCAGGGAGCACTTGGTATTGCTTCTTGCTCCCACCCTGCACAGCCCCCTAGGGGCATGGAGGAACATTTTTTGGCGGGGGGGGGGAGCAGTATCTGTGCATCACCACTCATGGCCCCCCATATTCTCTGCTGGGAGGGAGCAGGGAGAAATCTGGGCGCTCCCCTACCAGCTGGGAGCAGTGTCTGACTCTACAACAGCAGCGTGCACCTCTGTGCTGCCACACAGCGCCACCTAGACCACCAGCATCCCTGGACAGTCACCCAAGTGGCCCACCCCTAAGGCCGGCCCTAGTGTGTGTGCGTGAATTTGTATCCATCTCTCCATTGCCTGATGTTAGCAGACAGCCTGGCATTTACACTTACACTCTGTTATTATGAACAGATACACATTGAACTACTGTCACGGGCTGGATTTTCTTGCCCTAATCAGTACTTCTGTGTACCTGAGTGAGCCAAAATTGGGTGGAAATCAGTAAACACCAAATAATGCCCTACATGCTCACCACAGACATGCACACAGGCCACAGATGACCCAGGTTCCACTGTAACCAGTTTGCCCATCCACCCCCCCCATCCTCAGGGCATTTGCCCATGTGGGGAGCTCTATAGGGGGCAGTTAGCCCCCCCCCCCACCAACTGACTCCCCTAATCAAGCCGCTGACTTTCAGAAGCACAGGACGAGAGATCATCCTTCCTGATTCCCCCTCGGCTCAGTGCCGTGTGAGTTACTGATGGATCCCAGCTTGTCCCTTGCCCAGGATGGGGTTGAGGGCAGAGGGATGTGGCTGGGCATGGGGAGTCTGCTGGTCCCCTGAGCAAAGGAGGAAGCCTCTGGTTAACTCCACCTCTCTCCTGTTACTTTAGGGCGCCACAGCCTGGATATACTAGTCACAGGAGTCATTGACAGTACTTCATGATCGCCAAGCTGGATGATGTTAAGATCGCGTACTACAGCAGCGACACGTGAGAGGTCAGAACCAGCCAGGAGTGGACAGCTCAGGCCGTGGGCGCTGACTATCTCCAGGGAAAAACCCAGAAGTTCTGGAGGTACGAAGATGGTGAATGTAGCTGCACAACCAGACGGGCGGTGAGTGTCTGAGAGGTATTGTTATGAATGGACAC
>NW_020689776.1:30846-39360 GCF_002925995.2 Terrapene triunguis
CAGAATCACTCCCATTGGGGGATCGGGGCCTCGCTGCCCACACCAGAGCTGGCTGGAAAAAGGAATTTTCTCCCCACAGAAAATTTGGCAATCCCAGAAGTGTTTTCATTCCCGATCGGAAGGAAAAGTCACAAATGGGAGGTTTCCCTGGGAAGGGAATTTTTCAGAGATTCGATCTTGGGAGAGTCCCTGGCAGGCAGCCAGGAAGCCCTGGGCTCTTCCCTTTCAGTTTTCCCAACACAAAATCAATGTTTTCTGGCAAAATTGCAACTTTCTCACAAAAAATTATAATTATGTAGACACAGCCTTTTCCAAGGCTAACAGTGTCAGGAACCATTAGGAAAGGGATGGAAAGTAAAACAGAAAATACCATAATGCCTCAGTATAAATCAGTTGTACGCCCACACCTAGAATATTGCATGCAGTTGTGGTCACCCCATCTGAAAAAGGGTTAAATTGAACTGGAAAAGTTTCAGAGAAGAGCAACAAAGATGATCAAGGGTATGGAACGGCTTCCAGATGACTAAAACGATTAAGGCTGTTGAGCTTAGAAAAGAGATGAGCAAGGGGAGACATGATAGAGGTCTATAAAATCATGACAGGTGTGGAGAAAGTGCCTAGAAAAGAGTTCTTTACCCTTTCCCATAATAAAAAACAGGGGTCACCCGATGAAATTAATAGGCAGCAGGTCTAATGCAAACAAGACTAAGTACTTTTTCACACAGCACAGTCAGCATGTGGAACTTGTTGCCAGGGGAGGTTGTGAAGGCAACAAAAAAGAACTAGATACGTTCCTGGAGGATAAGGTCCATCAATGGCTAGTAGCCAGGATGGGTAGGGATGCAACCCCATGCTTGGGGAGACCGTAAGCCTCTGACTGTCGGAAGCTGGGAGGGGAAGGCAGGGGTGGATCACTCCAAAGTAACCCTGTTCTGAAAACTTTCCTTGAATCTCTGGTATTGGCTACAGTTGGAGACCTTGGTCTTGCCCTGTATGGCACCTCTTATGTTTAAGGCTATGATTTAGTCATGGGTATTTTTAGTAAAAATCGTGGACAGATCATGGGCAGTAAACAAAATTTCATGGCCCATGACCTGTCCATGACTTACACTATAAATACCACTGACTAAATCTTGGGGGCGGGGGGATGGGGCCAGCAGCACCAGCTGCCGGAGGCCACTGAGCAGCGGCTGCTCCAGCCACCCCAGGACCGGTGCACCCAGGATGATGGGTCCACCTATGATGGTGTGTGGCCCATCGGCGACTGCCGGTAGCAAAAATCCCCAATGGCCAGAGATGGGACGTTAGATGAGGAGGGCTCTGAGTTACTACAGAGAATTCTTTCCCAGGTGTCTGGCTGGTGGGTCTCACCCACATGTTCAGGATCTAATTGATCACCAGATTTGGGGTCAGGAAGGAATTTTCCCCCGGGTCAGATTGGCAGAGACCAGGGCCGGCTCCAGGCACCAGCGGAGGAAGCACGTGCCTCGGGCGGCACATGCTAAGGGGTGGCATTTCGTCCATTCTTGGGGCGGCAAAAATGGTAGAGCCGGCCCTGGCAGAGACCCTGGGGGGGTTTCACCTTCCTCTGCAGCATGGGGCACGAGTCACTGCTGGTTTAAACTAGTGTCAATGGTGAATTCTCTGTAACTTTAAATCTTTAACTCATGATTTGAGGACTCCAATAGCTCAGCCAGAGGTTGGGGTCTGTTGCAGGAGCGGGTGAGGGAGGTTCTGTGGCCTGCGATGTGCAGGAGGTCAGACTAGTGACCACAATGGTCTCTTCTGACCTTAAAGTCTATCAGACACGCTGCAGGGCCTTTACCTGTTCTGTTACATGGTCCCAGCCCCTGGCGTGTGGCTAATGCCCTGTGTCTCCTCCCAGTGCCTCCCAAGGTCTCGGTTTCCCACACAGAAACCCCCGACGGCTCCATCACCCTCTCCTGCCACGCCAGGGGTTCTTACCGCATCCACATGGGATGTCTTTTCCATCCCATCCACATCTCCTGGATGCGGGTTGGAAAAGACAACCTGGCGGAGAAAGATTCCAGCGGGATCATGCCCAACGCTGATGGCACCTACTACACGCAGTCGTCCCTTGAGATCTCCCTGCAGGAGGAGGACAGGCACCGCTATGCCTGCTGGGTAGAGCACAGCAGCCTGCCAGAGCCTGCGCTCGTCTGGGGTAAGGGTGGGGCAAATCAAATGGCAGGGCCCAGGGGAAGGGGGAGGCACAGCCCTCTAGGAATTTCAGAGATGGGGTGAGGCCCTGTAGCAGAAACCGGTCCCTGTGGAGCTGGGGTGTGTGTGTGTGTGTGTGTGTGTGTGTGTGGGCGGGCTGGGGAATGGGGCAGCCCAGTCAGCCCAAGGGGGAATGGCTCCTCCCACCCCCATCCCCAAGGAGATGAGGGGCAGGGCCAATCACCATAGCCTTGCCCTGCTGGGGGCAGAGTGGGTTCTGTCGTTGGCTGGGCGTCTTGTTGTGGGGGGTCACTGGGGTAGGGCTGGCCTGGGGGAGGTGCAGTTGAGGACATGGGGAGCCTTGTGTCTGGGGAAGGGGGGGGTCGTGGTCACCATGGGGGAGGGGTTACCCTGCTTCCCTGCACTGATCCTCATTCTCTGCTTGTGTTTCAGGCCCATGGAAACCCGGCTACGCTCTGGCAGCCAGTGAATAAATCCGGGGTATGGGGCCAAGATGCCCCAATGAATTATGGGGGGAGGAGTGCAGTGATTGGAGATGAGCTCCGATTGCTGGTTACTCTGTGCCTGACAATTCCTGGGCCTGTGGAAATCTGCGAGGCCGACCCCAGCCATCACCCTTCCCTGGCTCCCTGGGAATCTCTGACACACGCGCTGCTTTCACTCAAAACCCAGGGAACCCCAAAGAGTCAAAACAGCATCTTAAGGTCACTCCTTAGAGCAAAGCTCAGCCAGCGTCTCAGCACGCACTGGGCGCCCCTTAGTGTGACTCTGGGCACAGGAGTGCAGGCCTGTACCAGTAGCCCTGGGAGATGGTGTGTAGGTTGTTATGCTGTTTCCTGGAGGCCTGTCCATTGTCAGGACCGGGGGTTTCTGTGCAGAGTGTAGTTTGGGGTCCATTGGGGGCATGGCGGGGGGAAACCCACAGCTGAATTCCCATCCTCCTTCCCTATCTGGGGTCCCCCACAGGTAAAGCCGCCCCTGAACAAGTTTCTTCTTTCTCCGTACCGCAGCAAAAATCGGAGAAGATTTTGCCTCCAGCTCTTCTTCAGGAACAGAGACCCGGAGCATGGGAGCCCGGAGCTAGGTACAGAGTGACCCTGCCCATCCAGTGAGGAATTATGGGATGCCACCTCCATCTGTGAGGCAAATGGGCCCGCTTGAAAAAACTGAACGCAAAAATTGTGGTTTGTAAGAAGACTTTCCTCTATTCAAGCTCCAGTCTGAGATGCCACCAGCTTTTGTGACACACAAAAATCTGCTCCAAACTGAGACACTGAGTCTCCAGATATCAGAGGGTGGTTTGTTAGTGTCTCTCTGTGGAGCAGGACCTGTGGAAAGATGAGGATCTATCCCTCTTTTGCTGTGGCTGAGGGGATGTGGAACGAGTTTTTCCCTATTTCTTTTCCAGTTCCAACTTTTTGCAGACCTGCAGACTGCGTGTATTTTTGGATGCAAGGGTATTGCAACCTGAAATTACTGGAGTGAGGAGCTCCTTCATTTACATAAATATGTCCTAATCAGACCCCATTGGGTGATGCCAGTGACCTTAGAAGGAGAGTGCCCCATTCTGATTGGCCATAGGAGCACTGAAGTTCCAAGGGGTTGGGGCCAGCTGGGTCATCCTCTGCAAAAAACAAAGGAAAGGAAGAAACCTTTGTTCTGGCTTTTTGGCCTTCACTTGTGTCAAGGCTCCTTCCCCACTCTGAACTTTAGGGTACACATGTGGGGGCCTGCATGAAAACTTCTAAGCTTAACTACCAGCTTAGATCTGGTCCGCTGCCACCACTCCCAAAGTGCTAATTCCCTTCCCTGGGTAGCCTTGAGAGACTCTTCACCAATTCCCTGGTGAATACAGATCCAAACCCCCTGGATCTTAAAACAAGGAGAAATTAACCATCCCCCCTCCTTTCTCCCACCAACTCCTGGTGGATCAAGATCCAACCCCCTTGGATCTAAAAACAAGGAAAAATCAATCAGGTTCTTAAAAAGAAGGCTTTTAATTAAAGAAAAAGGTAAAAATCATCTCTGTAAAATCAGGATGGAAAATAACTTTACAGGGTAATCAAACTTAAAGAGCCCAGAGGAACCCCCTCTAGCCTTAGGTTCAAAGTTACAGCAAACAGAGGTAAACACCCTAGTAAAAGGTACATTTACAAGTTGAGAAAACAAAGGTAAACTAACACGCCTTGCCTGGCTGTTTACTTACAAGTTTGAAATATGAGAGACTTGTTCAGAAAGATTTGGAGAGCATGGATTGATGTCTGGTCCCTCTCAGTCTCTAGAGCGAACAACCACCAAAAACAAAAAGCACAAACAAAAACCTTCCCCCCCACCAAGATTTGAAAGTATCTTGTCCCCTTATTGGTCCTTTGGGTCAGGTGTCAGCCAGGTTACCTGAGCTTCTTAACCCTTTACAGGTAAAAGGATTTTGGAGTCTCTGGCCAGGAGGGATTTTATAGTATTGTACACAGGAGGGCTGTTACCCTTCCCTTTATAGTTATGACAACTTGTTAGGCCAGTTTCCACTGGCTGCTGGCCTCTGGCCATGCCACACAAAGTGCCCTGTTCTTCATTCACCCCCACAAGCCGGCCACTGAGAGGTAGGAGTCAGCAACCTGGGGCGTCGAAGATCTGACACCTATAAGTGAGTCACCACTAGCTAGCCTGCAAGTCCATCGACCTTAATACATGTGAGCTAGGCGCTGACTCCGTTGGTGCTTTGGGGCTGGATCAGCTCCTCTACCTCCCCACCAGTGCCTCCCGCCTGCCGCGATCAGCGTTCAGTGGTGTGCAGGAGGCGCTGGGGGGAGGGGGCAGAGAGCGGGTGGGGCATGCTCAGGGGAGGAGGTGGAATAGGGCAGGGGTGTGGCGGAGGTGGGAAGGGGTGGAGTGGGGGTCCAGCACCCTGCAGGAAATGACCAAGTTGGCGCCCATGCATGTGAGCTCACGAGCATAGCGCCTATAAAGTAGTTGCTTAGGTACCTCAAACAGCCCTACGTCAAATAACCTCGTGCGTGTTGGTATTTCAGGCGTTAGGATTTGTACGTTTAACCTTGAGAAAACCTGTTGTTTTCACGTACGTTTCTCGTATGACCCTTCAGTGCAACCAGCCTTATTGGTATGTGACATTGTGTGACGTGGGGAAGAGATTGGCTGTTACCTAATCAGCCATAATTTGGGCAGGCTGCCTTCATGGAACCCACAGCTCTGATGGCAATTTTCACTTCAACCAGAGACTCGTCTGACCCTCCCTCTATCAGCTCTGTGGCTGGCAGGGCCGGCTCCAGGCACCAGCGAACGAAGCAGGTGCTTGGGGCGGCCAATGGGAAGGGGCAGCACGTCCGGGTCTTCCGCGGCAATTCGGCAGCGGGTCCCTCAGTCCGTCTCTGAGGGAAGGACCCAACGCCGAATTGCCGCCCAGGAATGAAGCGGCGTGTTTGAGCTCCCTCCGAATTGCCGCCGATCGTGGCTTCTTTTTTTTTTTCCCCCTTCGCCGCTTGGGGCGGCAAAAAAGCCTGAGTTGGCAAAAAAGTTGGCTGGAGCTGAAATGTATCACTTGGTGTTTGAGGTGAAGGATGCCCTGGGACTGCAGTACTGCTAACTCCACAGATCCGCCGCCTCCCCAGAGTGTTACGTAGCCCTTAGAAGGCACCGTTAATTTCTTTGGGTTGGTTTAAATTATCCAGTTACTGAACTCAGATTCGTTAATGTTTTTTCATTTTTATGTGAGTTTTTTTATGCTTTTGCTCGGTTATTGAGCTGATAAAATATGTGCCATGGAAAGGTGGGTGGTTCGGCTGTTTTTTTCCCCACACGGCCGGAGCAGACTCTGAGCCCCCCCGAGGGCTGGTCCCTAGAACTGCCCCAGGCACCAGAACTGGAAGCTGCTTTCCATCAGCAACAGGGGATCCAGAGGCTGGAGGTGGGGCTGGGGTGGTGGATATCAGCCAGGTCAAGCCAAAGGCTGACCAACCCCCCCCCCCCCCCTTAATAAATCTGTACTCCTCACACCTCCAACACCCTCAGTGAGACACTGGCTCATGCCCTGACGCTGTTCTATCTTTGAATCCCCGTGTGCAGCTACTTGTTCTGAGTATCCCTGTAGAGTGAAAGGGCGGGTCCAGGGGTTAGGGTGCTAGCCTGGGAGACCTGAATCTGCCACACACTTCCTGGGTAATCCAAGGTTCCTCTGGTTATTTGTAGGGCTGAATTAACCCACCACTGCACCTAGGCAACCCCCCCTCAAGTCCACCATCCCTTCTGCGATGAAGGCTGCCCACCGCCCCTCTCCTGGCCAGTGTAACACTACAAACTGCTGCCTGCACAATTCGCTACCTGTAGTTACTGACATCTCTAGTCTCTTTTACTGCCATGAAACAATTTGCTGCCTCTGCCTTACCCCATCCTGTAGGCCAGAGGTAGCATTCTTATCACAATTTGCTACCTGTCACCTTTCCCCATCCTCTACCTTCCCCATCTCCTGGTCCGGGGCTAACAAATTGTGATGATAGGGATTCCCCTATCACAGTAGTCTACTTCTACCTTCTCTCATGCTCTGATCCAGGGGCAGCACATTATGACAGACTGTCACCATTTGCTAGGAGTGTGACATTTCTATTTTAAATCTGGACACAAATAAAGTACCTTTGTGATTGGGAAAAGTGTTCTACAGCATTAAGCCTCAGGGCGAGTGTATGTAAACCCAGAATGAAGGCGGCGTTATTTCTTTATGAGTCTCATTCCATTCTAGATTAGGCTACAGAATGTAACCTGATCAGGGCTTAAATTCTTATAGAGCATTTCCCGGAGCCCCCCATGTCCTCCTCCAATATGCTATAAAAACTCCAGGGGGGTTGAAAATATTTACCAGAGCTCTGCTCCAGACAGCTCCAGCTGAATTTAAGCCCTAAATCCAACAATCGATCCCCTGCTCGCCTGTCTCCCATTCTCATCCTCAGCGTTGCCTGCAGTGGCCCATGACTCCAACTCCTCCAGTATCCATGGGGCTCGAGGGTGGCATGGCATCACCACAGAGGATAGCGTGCAGCTCCCTGTAAAAGCGGCATGTCTGTGAAGCCACATCAGAGCGACTGCTTGCTTGCCTCCCTCGCCTCCTGGTACAGCTCCGTGGCTTTCATGCGGCAGTCCTGCGGGCCCCTCTTGTAGCCCTTCTCCCCCACGCTCCGAGCAATCTGCTCATAGATGTCCACATTTCTACGGCTGGATCGGAGCCGGGCCTGCACAGCCTCTTCTCCCCACGGACCCAGGAGATCCAACACCTCCTGTGCAGTGCAGGCAGCAGAGCGCTGGGAGCCTGTAGCCGGCCTGCTCAGCTGGGCAGTTGCTAGGGGAGCTCTCCATGCAGAGCAAGCAGGAAATGGAATTTCAAAAATTCCCAGTCTTGAAACAGGAGGGGCTTGTTCCTGTGTACCTGGCTGCTGGTCAGCAGAGTTCAAACCAGTAACCAGAGTGGGTCACAATGGGGCATTGTGGGACACCTCCTGGAGGACACTTAAGCTGATGTGGGCAATGCAGCGTCTACACTGCCACTGTGTTGACCTAACTATGTTGACATAAGTGCTGCACCTCTCTTGGAGGTGGAGCTATTCAGTCGACGTAGCAGGCGAGTTATGTCGGTGGGAGGAACACTGTAGTATGGACGCTGACATTATTAGGATGGCATACGCTGCCAGACTTCAACCTAACTCTGTAGTGTCGACCAGGCCTTAGTTGCTTAAGTCCCTTTGTGAATCTGAGCCTTCCTTTTAATGTTGCTCAAATCCTTTCTCTTTCCAGTTCAGTAAACTGGAGGCTTGTGTAAAGAGTAGGGGGAAAAATGACACCCAATGAAATCCATTTATTGGCTTTCAGGGGCACAGTTTTAAGGTATGATCTCAGAGGCTGAAGAGAAAATAAAGGAAAGATTTTCTCTGAAAGAATAAATGAACATGGAGATCGGGATCTTGTTATCAGCATCGTAAAGTGCCATTCGCCCCGATAAACCCTGATCTTTGTGAGTCTTATGCTCAGAGTCACAGAGGTCCGTGGGGAGGTGAGAGCCTGGAATTGGTTCCAGCAGAACCATCCCTTTCTCTACACCCATGTTCTGGCCACACCAATGGTCCGGCTCGGCGGCTTTCCCCATTCCCCACCTCCACCTCTCAGTGATGTTTCCCTGCCAGGAATCCTTCAGAGCCCAGCGCACACAGCACAATTAAATCTCTCAGAATTGTTGGGCAGGTCCTGTAGTGTGTGTTCATGTCTGAAACTTTTCTGATCTGCGACAGGTTAAGGTGAGGGTGAGCTGTTCCT
>NW_020689777.1:0-20833 GCF_002925995.2 Terrapene triunguis
CAATCAGTTGTTTTAATTGTCATATTTGAATTCAGCACATCAAAATAAATAATAAATAGCACATTTTATCTCTGAAGCAGACGACTTCTCAAAAATTGTAGACCAGTGTTACATGGCACAGGCAGCACAAAACATATTCCAGTTATGTCATACATACATTTATAAGCACCCCCCCATAAAGCCTTATGGGGTACACTGTCACAAGGACTTACTGTGTGTTTCTGTAAATAACCAGATGACACTGAAGATAACCCTGACTTCATGTCTGCAATTGCTCATCCAAACAGATCCCTGCTCCCCCAGCCAGGCCCCAAATTTCAACTGCTGCTCAGCAAAAGAGGCATCGAGACCTGTCAGAAACCATGTGATGTGAGCAGGCATGGAGCAAATCACCTTGTATATTCATTATTCATTATGTGTGATGTGATTGGTCACTTAAGTCACCTGGGTTGAAAGCACCACCAGACTGGGATGAGAGGATTTGGGTGTGGACAGAAGGGGGGTTAGGGCAATGCCTGACTTAGAGCCCGAGTTAACTCTGCCATGAAAACAGACCCCGTTAGACACAGGAGCTATCTTTTGTTTTTCCCAGTGGATGCTCCGGCCCTGCTCCACCCCAAGGCCCTGTCCACGCAGGGCATCTTCCCCCAGGCCCCGCCCTCACTTCACCTCTTCCTGCCCCTACTCTGCCCCCTACCGTACCTGCAACTTGCTCCTCTGTACCCCCTCCCCGAGCCTGCCCACCCACCCACCAGCCTCTCGCTCCTCTCTGCCCCGTCCCCAAGAGCTTCCCACCAGCTGCTCGCTGATCAGCGGCCAGCCCCAGGGCCCGCCAAACAGCTGATCCATGGCCAACCCCAGGGCTTGCGGAACAGCTGATTGGTGGCCAGCCCCAGGACCCTGCAGAACAGCTGATTAGCAGCCAGCACCAGTTGTGGCTGGTGGGTGTTGAGCACTCCCTATTTTTTTCCATGGGTGCTTGGGCCCCAGAGCACCCTTGGAGTCAATGCCTATGCTGGTAGCGCAGAACGCAGCCCCCTGATTAGGTACGGCAGGTTCCTGCCGGCCTGTCCCAATACAGGCTAAGGAAATAAAACCTCTTTTCCAACTACCAGAAAACCCAAAGCAAAGAGGTGACTCCTCTGAGTGTTTCAGGTCAGTCTGAGGCATTTACATTGCAGGCCATGAATCAGGAAGCTGCATGTCTCTTCAGATACCTGCTTAAAGCAACCTGACTGTAAACAACAAGCCATTGTCGATCTCTGAGTCAGCCCAGGGAACCCGTCCAAGTGGTTTGCAAAGAATTGTACAGAGGTGAGGAGAAGTTCATACAAATAAATGTTTCTGCTAAGACTCCACAGCTCCAAAATGCTTCACTAGTAAATATTTTGTATGATTGCCACATCTGGAGCAGTCAATCGATAAACAAACAAAAAAATTGTTTTTAAAAACTTTCTCTATACATGGACACCCCCATAGACCTCAAGTACACAGAGAGCAAACAGACCCAAATACAAACAGAGAACGTTACACACAGATGTGTCCTGTTTCCAAAGCTCAGGGAAGCCATTCCAAAGGCCACTCCCCACCCACTATATCTACATGTCCTGCCTCGGTCACCACAATTCTTTGGTAACCCACCAAACAGTTTCATATTCCAAACTTACTGAGTGTAAGTGATGCAGTGATACCTGCCTGAGTTTGCAGACAGCCTGAAACAATAGCACTAAGAGATGGGAAATTCTCCATTCCTCACACTTCAGTGGACTCATGATGCCATGGAATTCAGCGTGTCTGCCACAGAATTCACAGGTTGCCCAAAGTTTTATCTTCTGTATCCCTGCCCTGATGCAGACAGGAGTGGGGAGAGCCACCCCCTCACCTAAACAGCCAACTCCCCAGTCAGAGAAGGAATCTTCCCTCCCTCTTTCAAACATGCAGTAGTCCAACCAACACTGAGCAAACCCAGCCTGGATGCTTCAGTTTTCACCACTATTACCAGCATCAAATCTATTCCTGAGTGAGCTGAGAGGGTAGCTAGCAAACGGCCCCCCACTAGCTCATCTAGCTGGAGCTCAATCTAGACATGGCTCGCTCTGGCTTGAGGCCAGGCCATTGAACTGCAACTGCTTTAGGGGCACTGATGGACGATCTCCTTGTGTCACTGGACAGGTGGTTAGAAACTGACCAAGGAGCTATGAACTCCTGCTCACATGATGCTGTAAACGAGCGGCATTCCCACCCTGCTCCAGAGTCTGCACGTGCTGTGTGGGGTCAAACTCACCCCTGCCCTGGGACTTTGCTTTATTCATAAGGTAACTCACAATAATACAACGGGAACTTCAGCCCCAGCTTTCCTCCCAGTCTGGCTTTTCCTAGGGCTCCTCCTATGGTGCCAGCAGAGAATGGGCGCAGCAGGTCCTGGGGTCGCTGACAACGGGACGTGCTCACTGAGCTCACTGCCTCTGTAGGCATCTGTCTGCCTACAGAGGCAGACAGATGCCTAGTGGGTTCTCAAAAGCATCTAAGCAAGTAATGCGCCCAAGGGAAATCAATAGGAGTTAGGTACCTAAGGGTTATTGAACCCAATGGGAGTTAGGTGCCTAAACAGAGTAAGCACTTTTGAAAATCCCATAAGTGCTTATCTGCATCTTTAGGTTCCTAAATACCTCTAAAAATCTGGCCTTACATCCCTCCCTGCTTACCTAGAGGAAGAATTATACAAACCAAACCAAACACAACACTGGAAACCACACCCAGAAATCCTCCTCCGACATTCCACCCAGAGATCGGTCACAGGCCGACTTTCCCAACGCACGCCTCCTGCACAGGGATTCACGCTACTTTGCTGGTGCATTGGAAATGGCAGGTGTCCAGCCTCCTGTGGTCTGGACCAGAGGAGGGAGCTCCTGAGCCTCAGCTCAACAACTGGGACTTTCTGATTTTCCCTAGAACATTCCTGGCAAGAGCTGGAAGCTTCGGTTCCCTGGAATGCTGGATAGTCCCAGTGAATATGTGATTGGATCCAATATTGGGCTCACCGCGCTCACAGGGTGGTTCCCATGGAGGAGGCTGCCCAGGAGTACAGGGCAGGGAATAGTTATCTCTGTGGCTGGGATCGGGGCTTGGTCCTACACTGCAGAGTTAGATCGATGTAAGGCAGTTTACATCCACCTAATTATGTCAGTGTAACACTACAGCCTTGCTCCCACTGATGTAAGTGCCCTACTACATGGATATAACTACTCCACCTCCACGAGAGGCGCAGGGCTTATGTGGGTGTAGTTAGGGCGATGCAGTGTGTGTGTAGACACTGTCTCACTTACATCAGCTGTTGGCTGTCATTCTTGGCAGTTTCATGGCTCTGCTGACTAAAAAGCCAGGCTGTTCCTGGGGCAGGTAGGGGGCTCCAGCTAGGGCCCAGCTGCCTTGAGGCTCCCCTGTCCTAGCCTGGCTGTGCCCTCCGTGCCTGGACCTTGGATGCCCCACGGCCCACCCCGCTTCCAGCCTAGCTGCTGCCCAGGCTTCCTGATCTGAGCTGGGCTGAGCCTGCCCTGCTTCATGCTGCCAGCCAGACTGCTGCCTGGAGGCTCCCAGCTCCCTGTGGGGAGCCCTGGTGAGGTCACTAGCTCAGCGCTGAGAAGAAAGCAGCAGTGTAAAAGTCTGAATCAGGGAGCAGGAAGGGGGCTCCTTGTAACTGCTGCTATGTTGTGATGCACCATAAAAAGTCATAAAGACACTTGGTGGAGGTTCACACAGAGGTCTGCCAGCCAGGGGTTGCAGGAACTGATGGGGGAGCCCATTCATAGTTAGAAATTTAAAAATGAACATTGCCTGCAAGCTCTTCATGACACTTCATGCTGTCAATTGTGAGTGACAACACATTTTTATGACTTGTCACATAGTAAAAACCATGTTGTATATTAACTTATTTGCCAACATATTTTCCCATGTAATAACACAATAAGATTGGATAAGAAACCACAGTAATTACACATAAGTCAGTGAGAAATAGGGAAAGGAATGCAGAGATTTCTGAAGGGAATTTTAGGGGAAAATGATCTATTTTTAGATTAAAATTTCTCTGTGTTAAAAACTAGGACAAACACATAGCTTCAGTAGCCCATGCCACCTAGACACCAGCAGACTGGATAAAAACACAAATGAATCCATCACAAGATAATTTTAGGATATTTATTTTCAAATAATCAAGGTAAGTTTGGGGCACACTGCCATGAATGGCATATTGTGAATAAATCTTCAAAACTGAATTATTACATTGAAAATGTTCATAACGCATCACGTTTAAAACAGAAAGTAGTCCTAGCAATGCCATGTGATGTGCCTCCCCTCATAGTCTGCTCAGTTCGCTCTTCAAGAAATTAGGTTCAATTGCTAATTTCAAGGAATTAGACCAATCGGTCACTATTTTTACAGAGCATTCCAGAAGGTGGTGGACAGAACCCAGAGGAATTGTGATGAATTTCCTGGAGCAACTTTCTTTTCTTTGTACTCTAAACCTCACATGACAACAAAGATATCACCCTTTTGACTGATTTATGGCTGAGAAGAAAGGTTTCCCAATAAAGCTTCACCAAATTTCATGTTATGTGTCATTAAGTGCCAGTGTCTTTAATACAATTAAGTTAATTTGTGATGATTCAGTAAAGGAATACAACCCCTTCACTATTTCTTTATGAAAGTACATTTGTTGTGTCCTTATAACCAAGAACATGAAGAGCCCGGCAGTACATTGAAATCAACAGTGGACACTGACAGTACATTGCATCCAAATAATATTTCTAAAGAAAGATAAACCAAAAAATGGAGATTGTAGAAGAGATTTCTATCAATAGGAAGAGAGCATTTGAGGTCGGGGAGGGTGTTTTTTTAATTGATGTAAGAGAAAGAAAGGAAAGGTCATATCTTGATTACCGATTATATGTAGTTAGAAAGTTAAAAATCCCATGAATTAATGCTGACAGAAGTTCAAAGATTTTTATATAATCTTGTGTGAGTTAACTTAAATATATTGCTTGATTAATTCTATCATTTTTAACCTATTAATTGTCAAAGATGTAGAGCAGGAGGTGGGTGTATGTGCCCACTCTTCCAGAGGCAATAAAGAGAGGGGGAGAGAGAGAGAGAGAGAGAGAAGATGCAAAAGTGTGTAGTTGTGATGTTTATGACACATGTACATTGTAACTGAACAACCCAGTCTGACAATTTAATGGTTTATTTTGTTAAGATAAATATTTTGGATTTCTTGAAATTCCACAGTTGAAATACAAATGATGTTATTTGGAGAAGGGGGAAGAATAAAAAAATAAACGTAAATAATTCTATTTCTAAAATTATGTTTAGATGCTTGTTTTTGAAATACTGTTGAAATGTAAATTAAAATATTCTTGTATTTACACTTTGTTATAATAATATTTTCTAAATTAGAATAATCTTTTTTCTTTCATATTTTACATTGAGATTTCACCAGGGTAGAAAATTCTGACAGGAGTGAATGACCCCCATCCACCACCACCTGCTACCCCTGGGGCAGGGGGCTGGGAAAGGTGAGGGCTAGGGGTTGCCAGTTGAAAAGGGAAACTGGCAGCATCCGGTCAGCATAAAAAGTCCAGTTGCTGCAGTAATTGGCCCCCACCACTGGGGGAGGGAAGATCAGCAGTGCTGGGAGGGGACAGTCTGTGCCGCGGGGTCACTGTCAGGGACAGAGATTCCCTCCGGCCTGATCTGGGACCGGGCAGATTATCAGGGGAGCCGCGTTTGTACCCCCAGTGTTGCGACCAGGATAGAAATAAGGGCGGAGCGTCCCGGAGAAGGTGCCAGTGAAAGTGAAGAGATGGGACCTGTCAGTCACATTGTAAAACGAGACCTCGCCCGCCTCATAGTCCAGGAAAATCCCCACCCGGCTGGGCCTGATGCTCACGGGGAGGGAAGTCCAGGGGGAGGTGAGGGCCTTGTATTCCCCATCACCCTGCCACACGACCCAGTATCCATCCTCAGGTGAGAGTGTGACCCACCCCTTCCTGCTCACAGATTCCCTACAAACCCCCAGAGTCCACTCAGTCTTGTCTCCCACCTCCACCTCCCAGTAACGCCTCCCGCCCGCGAACCCCTCAGCGCCCAGGACACAGGGAGCATAATCAAATCTCTCAGGGTTGTCGGGCAGATCCTGGCGTGCATCTCCGAGTCTCACACGTTTCCGATCCTCAGACAGGACGAGTTCGGGATTTGCCGTGTTTGGATCCAGAGTCACGTCCACTGGGGAGAGAGTCACAGAGTCAGGGCCGGGGGCAGGGGCTGGTCACTGAGATCAAAGGGAAATTAACCTGCATCCCCGTTAATCGCTGTGGGGGGGGGGGTTGTTGCCTGAGGGGAGTCAGGGCCCGTCCAACTGTGAGGAGACAATGATGGGAAAGGGCAGGAGGAGCGGGGGAAGGGTGAGAAGGTGTCAGTGGGGGCGGGGGAGGGGAGGGGACAGGCTCATGCTGGGAGAGGAAAGGGGAGGGGCAGGTGACAGGAGTAGGGGGAGGGGAGGCACAAGGGCAATGGGGGGAAGAGGAGCAGGCAGCAGGAGGGCAGAGGGGGGTGAAGGGAGGAGCAGGTTCCAGGGGACTGCAGGGGGTGAGGGGAGGGGTGGGCACCAGGGCAGAAGAAGGGGACAGACCCCAGGGGCACAGGGAAGCAAGGGAAGGGGTGGGCACCAGAGGGCAGAGGGATGAAAGGGAATGGTGGTGGCTCCAATGGGGCGGAGGTAATCAAGGGGAGGGACTGGTGCCATGGGGTGGTGGGGATGAGGAGTGGGGCAGGTGCCAGGACCATGGGGGGGGGGGAGGGAATGGGCAGGCACCAGGGTGACGGAATGATGCAAGAGCCTGGGGGCAGAGGGGTTGGCTAGGGCAGGGGCAGTCATCAGTGGGTGGAGGAAGGCAAGAGGAGGGGCAGGTACCAGGGGGCTGTGTTGGGGGGGGGGTGAGGAAAGGAGCATGTGCTGGGGGCAGAATGGGGTGATCAGAGGGGCCAGCACTGTGGGGGACTAAGGAGGAAGAGGAGGGGCATGCATCAGGGTCATAGAGTATGAGTGACGGGCAGGGCTGGTGCCAAGGAAAAGAGAGAGATGAGGGGAGGGGTGGGCACCATGGGTCCAAAGGGTGTGCTAGAGAAGGGGCGGGCAGCACTGGGGGATGGGGGGAAGGGAAGGGGCTTGCACCAGGGGACACAAGGGGTGAACAGAGGGGCAGGCACTAGGGAGGCAGAGGGGGAGTAGAAGGAGGGGCTGGCACCAAGGGAAAAGGAGGGGGTGGGAGAAGGCGCAGGTGACAAGGGGACAAAGAGGGGTGAGGAGTAGGACAGGTCCCAGAAGGACATGGGATGACAAGAGGTGGGGCAGACCCCAGGAGGGGCAACAGTGGAGCGAGGGAAAGGGCAGTTATAAAGGGGGAGAGGGGCATGAGGGGTGGGTGCGAGGAAGACAGAGGTGGGAGGAGGGTAGGGGTAGTCACCAGGAGGGATGGTGGGGATGAGCAGAGGAGTAGATGCAAGGAGGGGAGAGAGGAGAGGGGCGAGCACCAGGGGGGCAGAAAGTGGGGTGTGGAGAAGGGCAGACCCTAGGGGAAGAGGGGTGTGGAGATGTGGGCACCAGGGGTCAGAGGGAGGGTAAGGGGAGGGGCGGGACCCAGAGGTAGCAGAGGGTGAAGGGAGGGGAAGACACCAAGGGGCCAAAAGAGGGGCAAGGGAAGGGGTTTGCTCCAGGCAGGCAGAGGGGGCAAAGGAAGGGGCAGGCACCATGGAGGCAGATGGGGGCAATGGTAGAGATGGGCCTCAGGGGGGCAGAGGAGGAGTGAACAGAGGGGCTGGCACCAGGGGACTAGAGGGGGGTGAGGGGCGTAGGTTTCACGGAGGCAGAGGGCGAGGGGAGGGGGAAGAACTAAGGGGAATGTGGCGGGGGGTGCAAGGGAAGGGGCAGTCACCAGAGGGTGTGGGTGAGTGAAGGGGTTTGTGCAGAGGGGAGAGGTGGAGGCCAGAGCGGGAGAAGGAAGGGGCAGGAACCAGGGACAGAGTGGGTGAGAGACAAATGCCGGGGGGACAGTAGTGGGGCGTGGGATGGGGAAGGCATCAGGGGCAAATGGGGGGGTGAGGGAAGGTGCGGTCGTCAGCGGGTGGGAGGGTAAGGGAAGGGGTGGGTGCCAGGAGGCTAGAGGGGTACAAAGGAAGGTGTGAAAGCCGGGGGGCAGAGGAGATGAGCAGATGGGCAGGCAGCAATGAGGGGTGGGGCAGGTGCTGGGAGGCAGTGGTGCGGCATGGAATGGGGCAGGCACCAGGGCCATCAAGAAAAAAGATGAGGGGCAGGTATTGGGGGCAGAGGGGAGGAAGGGAAGAGGTGGGCACCAGAGAGGAAGGGGAAGGGGCAGGTGCCGGGGGACAGAAGGGGGAAAGGAAGGGGCAGACAAAAGGAGGGAAGCGGGTGGGGAGGAGTGTGTTCCAGGAGATGGGGGGTGAAAGGAGGAGTGGTCACGAAAAAGGCAGCGGGTGGGGCAAGTGATGGGTGATGGGGGCAGAGAGGTGTGAGGAGAGTGGCGTCAGAGGGGCACGGGGAGTGAGGGAAGGGGTTGGCACCAGGAGGGTGCAGGGGGGAAGGGAAGGGTAGTTGCCAGGGGGATTGAGGCGGTTGAGCAGAAGGGCAGACACAGGGAGGGAGAAGCACCAGGGGGCAGAGAGGGGCAAGGAGAGAGGCAGGGCAGGTGGGTAGAGGGAGGTGTTAGGAGAGGGGAATCGAGGAGGGGCAGAAGCCAGAGGGTCAGAGTGGGGCTAGAGGAGGAGTGGGCAGAGGGGGGTGAGGGAAGGGGCGGGTGCCAGGGGTCAAAGAGGGTGGGGAGAGGGATGGGTACCCGGCGGGGCTGAGGGGGGAAAGAAGGGTGAGGCAAGTGGCAGAGACCAGGGGGGAAGGTGGGGGAGAGGGGAGGGGTGGGAGACATGGCAGTAGAGAGGGGTGAGGAATGGGGGGCATGAAAGGGCAGAGGGGGTGAGGGCAGTTGCAGGCACCGGGGGGCAGGTGGGGGCAAGGGGAGGGGTGGGAGACATGGCAGCAGAGGGGGAAGGGGAGAGGTTCATGCCAGGAGGTAGCAGGGCGGTGAAGTGATGGGTGGGCTCCAGGGTGCGAAGGAGGTTTGGGGGAGAGGGGCAGGTGCCAGGATGGCAGGCGGAAAAGGGAGGGGTGAGTTCCAGGGGGGCAGAGATGGGTGAAGGGCAGGGGCACATGCCAGGGAGGAAAAGTGGGGGCAGAGGGGCAATGTCCCAGGGAAGCAGAAAGGGGGTGAGAAGAAGGGGAGGGGTGAGGATAGAGGCAGGGCACTGGTGGGCACAGGGCTGAGGGAAGGGTAAGGGAGGAGCAGGATACAGGGGCACAGGGGCATGAGGAGATTGGCAGGGGGCAGAGGTGGATGGAGGGCAGGAGCACATGCGAGGGAGACAAAGTGGGGGGGGGGAGAGGTGCAGGGGCCATGGGGAGCAGCAGGAGTTTAGGGGGAGGGGACAGGAGAGAGGCAGGGGTCAGGTGGGCACAGGGGTGAGGGAAGGGTAAGGGAGGGGCAGGTGCCAGGGGGATAGAGGGAGGTGAAGGGGGTAGGAGAGAAGGTGAAGGGGGCAGGCCCCAGGGAATCTCTGCTGCTTTGGGGCCATGTGTGGCTGGTTTGTTGCTAAGAGCAGGTTGGTACCATCCCCCCACACACTGGGGGTGCAGCTGGGACTCTCCATGCTAAGGCAGGGGCAGGGTGTCCGGGCTCGTTGGAAGGGGGCAGGGTAATGGGGGGATGAGTCTTGAGGGGTGCTGGGGGGAACAGGTGCCATTGCTAATGAGGCTGGGGCAATGGGGAGGAGGCATTTCTCCACTTGCTACCCCCTCCATCTGGGATAAGCTGCTCCGGGTGCCAATCCCAGTTCACATCTGTGCAGTGCATCTGCACTAAGGGTTTGCACGGGGGCACTGACATGCCAGGGACACTGATGTGCCAGGGGCCGTAACCCCTCCCCTCACTGGGGTTATGGATCAATAATTACAGGGTCACTGGAGCAGGGGACCTGGACTCTGGGGCTCCCGGGTGGGGACCCAACCCACTGGGCTGCAGAGTCAGTCTCACTCCCACGCTCTGGCCCAGGCCCATGGCAGTGTTTAAACACAGGGGGCGTCTTCAGCACGAGAGATTGAGTGAGCCCCACATCAGACACCCGGAGCCCAGCGGTTCCAGCCCTCACCTAAGGTGGAGAGACCCACATTCCAATTCCTTCTCCACATCACATGGGTGGATTGAACCTGGGGCTCCCAGCTGAGGGCCCAGCCACTGGGCTAAAGGCTAGAAGGGAAGTGGCGGCACCTTCTTCTGTTCATTCAAACTATTCAGCAAGCTCGACATGGATTCAGGAATACTTTCAGTCGACCCAAAATATAATTTTTCAGCAAATAAACTAATTACCCCCAAAATTACACCCAGCTCTATTTCAAATGTGTCCAAGCAACTTAGGAGCCCAAATCCCAGTGACTTGCAGTGAGTGACTGTCAACACCTCCAGAAACGTAGTTACGGGCAGGCCAGGCTCAGGACATCAGCTATGAAACACTCCAGAGCTGCTGTTAAATTTGCCCTTGGTAGAAAAATCCCCCCTCGGAATCCCATATTCAGGGGACATCTTTACCTGGTAGCTGTGGACTACTTTTCCAGGTATACAGAAATAGTGAACTTGAAAGATGTAACACATGTTATAGAGGAACTGACGTGCACTTTTGGTCATTTCAGGCTTCCAGAAGAACTTGTGACAGATCATGGACCACAATTCACTGAAGTAGAATTTAATTTATCCAAACAAAATATGATCTTCCTCATATTACGAGAAGCCCATATTACTCACAAGCGAATGGAGACACGGAGAGAGCTGTACGCACAGACAAGAATATCATTCAGCAGGAAGATCCATTCTTTGCTCTACTGAGGTATAGATCAACACCAATAGCAGCTACTGCATATAGTGCAGCACAACTCCTAATGGGAAGACAACTCAGAACTACCCTCCCAACTTTGGAAAAGAATCTTTCTCCAAATTTGCAAGACACATAGAAAGTAGTCAAATCCAATAAAAAGGCAAAAAGAGCTTGCAAACACTTTTACAACAGACATCACTCAGAAAACTACCAGATATAGAAACTGGTGACCATGTTTGTGTCAAACTGGATGGAGAAAAAGAATGGAATACTCTAGCTGTTGTAAAGAAAAAGAATTCAACAACCAGGTTGTATGTGTTCAAGACCAAGAGAGGAGAGTTCAACAGAAACTGTCAACATCTACAGTTTGCTCCTCAGAAAGAACAATCAACTGAGCAAACTCTACAGATGGTAGACGCAGAACAAAAAGATGACTCAAGGATTCCAGACCAACCATAGTCAGTCGTTGGAACTAATGGACAGCCAGATGACCAAGCTCTTACCTGTTTGGGTCGTGTAATTAGAACACCAGTACCATTCAGAGACACCTAACAGACTGATCCACACTGAACCTCAAAGACAGTGTGATAATGTAACTATTATAAATGGAAGGAATGTAGAAATTAAAGGGGGAGATGTAATGGAACGCTACACTGTATTATGTTTTTCAACCACTAGGTAGCACCGTGTGTAAAATACCATATTTAAGCTGACCTCAGCCATACTTTAAAGGATTTTATAATGAACACATCTGGTGTGTATCTGGCCGAGAGAGAAGCTCTGTAGCCAGCCCATATCTGCTACACGACCATCACACCAATGATGAAAGCCCAGTACTATTGACTACCTCTGCTATGGCCAAAGAGTTCTTTTGAACTATGACATGCGGAAGACTATGGGGGATTTTACCCATGACATGAGCTATATAGAAAGTTGGGGAATCAAACTCCTGGTCTCGTCATACTTCAGTGACGAGAATAAAATTATGGCCAAGGGCCTTGCAGATTTCCTTGTGGCAGCAGAGCAGGAAGTACCTCCTGCCTCACCCCGGCTGCAGAACAGAACCAAGCGTCAGCCATGGTCAAGCCTATCTTTGAATACAGGTTGGCTCTGGGGGTGGGAGGAAATGTATCAAGAGGGCTGGCCCTTTTAGAGGAGTCAGGGACCAGACTACCTGTGACAGGCTCCTGTAAGGGAGAATGAGACAACCCAGACCAGCCTGGAAGTAATTAAATCCCTATGTTGCAGTTGGCAGCGAAACAGCTAATGAGCCTGATAAAGGGTTACCGGGCTCAGCTGAAGGGATCCTAGAGACAGGAAGCTACTGAGGAGAGGAGTTCCCAGGAGAGCTCACGAGAGTAAGGAGCCTGGAAGGGTGCTCCTAGAGCAGTGGTCCCCAAACTGTGGGTCGTGCCCCCCTAGAGGGTGTGGAGGAACATTTGGGGGCAGGGCAAGGCCTGGACCAGTCCCCATGGGTGGCGGGAAGGGAATGTTACCCAGCCCTGCTCTGCCCCCAGCTCCACTCTGGTCCCACGCTAATCCCCAATTGGAGTTCCGGCCTCAGGCACTGACTCCTGGCCATGTGTAGAACTGATGAATGAAATTGTTTTTAATTGTTCACTTTATTAATGTAACTTCATAAGTAAAGTTTTATTAATGAAACAATATTCATTCATAAAACCGGTTACCCCAATAACTGGCTAATTAACAGTTAAGATGCTTGTTAAGAGCCATAGCTGTTCAGTCAGCTGCCTTTGTAAGTTTCACTATCAATCTAATTCCTGCTTAAATCACTGAGACTTGCACTGTTTCA
Source organism: Terrapene triunguis (assembly GCF_002925995.2). NCBI lineage: Eukaryota > Metazoa > Chordata > Testudines > Emydidae > Terrapene > Terrapene triunguis. The sequence goes on from NW_020689777.1 coordinate 12,800, forward strand.
GTATTGTAATTTCTGTTCACCATTTATTACACTTGCCTACAGTGTAACTTCTGTTCACTGTTTGCCATCTATTATACTTGTCTATATTGTAACTTCTGTTCACTGTTTGCCATATTGTAATTCAAACCCCATTTTACAACGCTTACTCCATTTTGTAAGGGCTTGCTGCAACCTTCATTTTTGCAAACCCTGCTGTAATCTTATTAGTTTAGTTTAGATGTGTGAATAAGGTATGTATGGATGATGGAATCAACCTCCAGCCCCAGCCTCTCCTGATTAAATAGAGTTCAAACACCAACGGCTGAAGATGCAGACAGGAGCCCTAACAAAGTAAGAAGAATCCACCCTAAAAAGAAAAGGTACAATAGAAGGAAGATCAAAGCCCGGTCCCAGGCTGAAAGTCATGTCTGCAATTGACGGGTGATCAATCACCAAACCCGGAGGCAGCGTGACACAGCAAGACCTATAGACTCTGGATTCAAACTAAAGCCTACAAAAAGGATGGGTGAGATGGAAAACTTTGGAGGAGGGTAACATTCTGCTGCCAACATGGAAGGACATCAGTCCATGCCCAACAGAGACCCAGCTCGTCCTTGTGCCCGGCTTTCCTGGCCAGTTAGCCGCCACAAGCTACGAACCCAAGCTGCAAACTCAAGCGGGACTGGTAACTATGCAGCAGCTGCAGAACATCTGATGGATGTGTGTGTGTGTGTGTGAATGTGTGTGTGTGTGTATAGGTATAATGTGTGTGTATAAGGATTAAGATATTAGTTATTGGTCATAAATCAAATTGTTATCATAATAAATGTGGCATCTTTATGTTAGGCCCAAAAATATGGAGTATAGAACATTGTTTGGCCAGCTTAGCCAAAGTCAGGCTAACAGTAGTTGCTAGGCCATTCCTGCCTCTCTGTAAGACCTGAGGGCATGCTTGCTTAAGCTGCAGGGGATAAGATAGGAGGTGGGGGCCGCATTCTTGTACCAGAAGTGCTAGGAACAGTTTGTTGGACAGATGGAGACTTGCAGTCTTCACTCCCTGTTTCTGTTTTTTATCTGTACTCAACTCCCTCTTTTCTCTCAGTCTTTGGTGCATGACGACAAAACTGATAAGAAGCTACTGAGGCATCATGAACTGTTTGTACTGTCAAAAGGATAGAGATGCATGAATATTAGAAGCTTTTAACTAGTAAAGGGGGGAGATTGGGTTGTTTTAACTATGACGCGACGGAACTGTCTATATAATCTCACTAGTTATTGTAATCGTGGCTGGTTCTCTCTGGAGACGGGCCGCTCTCTATTGCTGTGTGCACTCTTCAATAAAGAGCTTGTGTTGGACCTTGCTGGTGTTGCCTGTCTCTCACTCTGCGGTCAGACAACGAACCTTGCCGTCTGGGTTAAAAAGTCCCCGACATTTATCTTGTCCCCTTTAATAAGATCCTGCTAGTTTTTATTGGTATAACACATGCTACAGGCTGCTACCCCAGCTGCAGCTCCAGCCCCAACTGTGGTTCCGCCCCCGGCCGAACCCCCATCTCCCAGCCCCAACTGCAGCCCCAGCTGCAGCTTGGGCTGCACCAGCGGCTTCATTCCCGGGTGAAGCCCACAGCTCCCGGCCCCAACTGCGGGTCCAGTCCCAGCCACGGCCCCCAGATCCTGGCCCCAATTGCAGCCCCGTTCCTGACACAGCTCCTGACTGCAGCTCCCGGGATGGGGTCGCAAACCAGGTAAGGGAGGGCATGACCAAAAATGTTTGGGGACCACTGTCCTAGACAGAGGAGCTCCCCTAAGGGGGAGGAGCTGCCAGAGATGACAATGACAGCAGCACCTGTAGCAGGACAGAGCCCTGGAGAGCTGCACCCGGCCAGAGAAAGTGGATGCACAGAATAAAGGCACAGTCTGAAATGACCCCAGCGCCAGGAAGGGGGGCTGGAGTCATCTGATTCCACGATGGAAACTAATCCAAGCTCAGCTCCGGGAAGGACTGAGGACTCCTGACTTGAGGACAGTGAGGAGCTGGAGTGAGAGCTGGAGGCTGGAGCAGAGTGAAGGAAAAGATTTTATTTTGGGGTTTACTTGGACTCAGAGCAGACCCCAGCAGGAGACTTTTCTCTCAGATCTTTTAGACTGTGAGGCATAATTTAAGGAGTGCAGAAGAGGGTAAACTGAGGCAAGTTGCTTGCCAAGACACCCTGAAATGGCTGAGGGTGGTACCTGAGGACGCTGCCCCATGTTGAGTCCACAAAACTGAAACCCATTTAACAGAATTGCTGCCCCTTCCCCATGCAAACAGAGCCGCTCTCTTCAGTCTGTCTGCGTGGGCCCCTCACCGCATCTGACCCCAACAGAGCCTGCATCACAGAGTGGGAACCTGGACCGAACGCAGCACAGGGTTTTGGGCACCCACCTGGCTTCCACGATCCCTGTCCCAGCTCCCAGGCTGCTCCCACTCCCCCACAGCCTCCAGCTCCCCCCATCCTCGGGCTGCCTCTGCCCTGTCCTGTTCCCTGGGGGTGACCCAGTGCCCAGCATGGAGCCATCAGGGTCACTACAATACTGTCTGCCACACCCAGAAGACAGGCACAGGATGGGCTCAGGGAGTGGCTGGCCCCACAATGGGACCCTTGTGCCCCCTCCCCCAGTGTTTGCTGCTGCCCTTGCTGGGCCTTGTCTGCACTCAGACCAGGAGCCCTGTGGGGCTGGCAGCCCCTTGTTCTGTCTCTGCGGTTACTGGCGCACTCGTGGGCGCTATATCAATAATAACACTCACTGCCCAGCCCCTAAGGGCTGCATGACAGCGCGGGGCCTTCCCCATTGCACACGGGGACCCTGGGGCGCAGGGAGCCCTGGTTACTCTGTCCCACACATTCACTCAGCGAATCCCTCCTAGCTGCCGGACCCGGGTCCCTGGGGTCAGAGCGCGGGCAGTCGAGTGGCACTGACCATCCGGGGCTGCTGGGGTGGGTGAAAGGAAAGGGTTAATCCCAGCGTGGTGGCACTTTGCTGCCCAGCCCTGGTTGGTCTCTGCCTTCTGGGTGCAGCACAGGGCGTGTGTCTCTGAGCAGGTCCCTGTCCACTCACCCGCCATTTGCCCCAGACACAGAGAATCCAGGTGCCAAGGGAAGGAGCAGCCCCAGCAGCGCCGCATTGGCCCTGGCACGTGCTGAGCCTGCGAGCGCAGCAGCAGAGGCAGCGACAGAGAGAGGGGCTCAGCCATTGAGAGCAACAGGGTTCCCACCCGCAGGGGAGGGGTCAGCATTGGGACAACAGGCCGGGCTGGGTCAGGGGCTGGGAGCTCTGACAGCGAGCACGGTGCCAGCACCAACAGCCCTGCTGGAGACCCTGGGCCTGGCCAGCCTGGAGCAGCCAGCGAGTGTCTCAGGGCCTGGGACCCTGCCCAGGAAGGGGCTTCTGGGGGGCTGAGAGGAGGCTCCCCAGGAGCTGGTGATCCCCTCGAACAAGGCACTGGGGTGACTGGCTCAGGATCCCGACAGGCTCAGGGGCCAGGGGTGTGGAATGGCCCAGAGCCCAGCCGTGTTCAGGGTCCAGTGGGCACAGACTGAACTGGGCTGGGAGCAGTGAACGGGGAGGGGAGCAGGGATGTGCTGGCTCCAGCCAGTCACAGAGAGGAAGCTGCTTCCCCCAGAGCCTGGGGTTCCTGCTCCCCGGAGCCCTGAGATCCTGGCCCTGCAGCCGGCACTGACTGTGCAGCCTCCATCGGCCGGGACAGACACACCCAGCTTGGCCCCTTCGACTGCCCCCTGATGGGGGTGGGTGGGAAGAGAGGAGCGGTGGGGGTAGGATGAAAGGGCCAGTTCAACAATCACTGACCGAGCTCACTGAACCTTCCCAGTCCCCCTCTCCTCTGCCTTAGTTTCTTCTCTGTCCCTCCGAACTGTTAGATTTCTGCCTTTGCCCCTGGTCTCCGCGCTGGGGTTGTGGGGAGGGGTTTGGATGGGGGCAGCTCACGCTCAGCCATTGTGACAGGGTCACACTCTTGTGAGTCTCACTCACTGAGCAGCAAACCACTGACCCAACCTCACACTGGGCTGTGCTCAGAGCAGATGAGGGGCCCGTAGGATTCAGCTTGTTACCCAGTAACACACGGCTCAGGTCAGACCACAGCAGACAGACCGGCCCCTTCTCCAGCTCAGAAAGCTTGGTCAGCCTTGGCTAATGGGGGCTGGGGCAGTGCTGAGCAGTGACCAAACAACACAGCCCTCACGTGTCCCAGGAGAGAGGCACAGACACGTCATCCATTACCAGTCTGTGCAGCACCCAGCACAATGGGCTCAGTCCAGGCCTCACAGCACCTGGCTCAGGGACATCCATTAACTCAGCCATGGAGGGGTCAGGATGTCAGAGTGATGGGGCCTGGTCAGACACCTGGGCAAGTACCAGCAGGTGGCTGTAAGTAGCAGGCAAACTGCCCAGCACTCAGCACATCAGCCTCCAGCTACCACACAGCTCCAAACCTGTCAACTGGGTCCATGCGTGTCCTGGGGTCCCAGGCTCTGTCCAGATCCCCAGGCACAATACAGCTGAATGTCCCAGTAGACTCCACTCACCTCCAAATTTCTTCAGTGCTTCCCTCATGTCAAGGGAAATTTTATACACGTTCTTCAGGCCAGTAGAAACAGCTTCTGGTTCCTGGAGTTTCACATTCTCACTCCTATGAAGAAAACATCCCGTCATCACTCAGCTGCTCTGTACACACATCATCCCAGAACCACCACCACGAATATAAGAGCAATGAAAATGGGAAACACACCTGCTCAATGTGCTTTTCACATCCTGAAAGGAAAAAGAGAATCAATGTTCTGTACTAACACAATGTGCATAAAACTGAGTGAGTCTCACTCTGGGCATCAAACTTTCATCTAGAAAATAGATCAACCCTCCCAGGCTCCACTGTTTTGTAGTAAAATCTCATACACCATTTTGCATTAACACTTGTTTCATTTATGTAGGTGAGACAGGAATTTAGCTAAAGGGTTCTCTCTTCCAGGGACCCAACCCATCAGTATCTGTGTTTATTGACTGTGTTGGGTCCAATGTTCTGGGGTCAGAGCAGGGATGGGTTTAGCTCAGTATCATTTTTGTATCATCCATTTAATCTCTCACGGCCTCACTGGGTCTCCAGGAGGAGAATTCCCCTCTGACATGAACTGCGATATTTTGGAACTGAGGGAGCCCTTAGCCGGATGTTCTGTTAGTCAGTAACCACAGACACATTTACTCTCATTGTTGGGATCCAGACCCAGGGATCTGAGTTCTAATTCTGCATAGGTGGAGAATTTTGATGCCGTCTCACCTTTAGCAGCTCGACAACTGGTTGCTGACACTTCTCCTCGATCTCTGTGATCAGCTGCTGCAGAGAGGAGCTTTGCTGGGAGAGTTTGGTGACATTTTCCCTTAGTCTCTGCAGAGTTTCCCTCTCCTCCTCCTCCAGGCTCTGCAGAAGCAGCTGCTCCTCCTCTCTCAGCAGTGTGTGCAGCTTGTTAAATTCACCTGCAATCATCTCTCTCTTATTCTTCACGTTCCTCTGGAGATAGAAAAATAGGCACTTAGACAACTCGGGTACAGCCCTGATAAGCCCCAGCTCCCTCAGGAGCCCCTGCTGGCACCTCCCCGAGGCTTTGTGCATGTGGCCTGGACCCTGCAAAGGGCCATGGGCCTGCAGCCTCCTTCCCCTCCTGCCCCCGGGAGCTGTTGAGTTACAGCTAATTCGAGTGGCGCAGCGTTATCGTATCCCGAACATCTCCCCCCATCAGACATGGACAGCGCATCCTTCATGGGGCCTGTCACCTCCCGGCCCTGCTCCGCCCATGGGGATACCCCCACCTGGCTCAGGCCCATGACAGTCCCGCTCAGTGGGTGACTGGCAGCCCCTGCTGGGCCTCGTCTCACAGTCGCTGGGGCTGCAGTTACTCTGCCGAGTGACACTGATCATTGGGCCGTGACCTCTGGTGATGTAGGACGTAACTTGCTCTCACGGGGCAATAATCAATGGTTTCAGAACTACCCCAGTGACTGTCCCAAGGGGCAGCCGTCTCCATGGCGCCGGCTGGGCACTTTACCGGACACATTCAAACCTGGCTGTTAATTGTTATGCACCTAAATCCCTATTGTCTGGGGAACTGAGCACCAGCTGCTTCTGGTGCGGGCAGTGGGAGCTGCTGCGGTTCTGTCCTCTGGAAATCAGCCACTTCCGCCGCGCTCTAAATACGGCTTCAGATGCAGAACCAGAGGCACCCAGCTCTGAGCATTTCAGCTCTTGTAAATGGCCATTTTTATCTGAATAGTGGGACACCTACTTCTCCTCTTATTCCTGCTGCTGGCATCTTCCTCATACCCCCCACGCTCTCTGCAGGGATTTCACTATAAGAGGCAGGTGAACCGGAACAGACATTTTGTCCCCTAGGTTCATCACCTGGCTACAGACAAGCACAGGTAAAGTCACAGTAACAGTAGCAGGTGACTGGGATGAAGTGGCCACGTGATGGCAACAGAGGCTGTGAAGTGGCCGAGCGCTGCCTGGCTTTACACTGACACGCCCCTGCTCACTCAGGAGTTGTCCACACTGCAATGAAGGTTTTTTTTTTGTTTTGTTTTTTAAATTGGAGATGTCCTATCTCCTAGAACTGGAAGGGACCTTGAAAGGTCATCGAGTCCAGCCCCCTGCCTTCACTAGCAGGACCAAGTACTGATTTTGCCCCAGATCCCTAAGTGGCCCCCTCAAGGATTGAACTCACAACCCTGGGTTTAGCAGGCCAATGCTCAAACCACTGAACTCTCCCTCCCCCCCCAAGGACAGCACCATGTGTAGACACACCCAGGCTAGCTTTGATCTGGCTAGCTCGGGTACTGGTAGCTATGAAGCCCCAGCGGCACGGGCTGTACACGCCCACCCAGACCCCTGGGTGTTACTCAGTGACTAGCCTGCAGCTGGCTGTTTTGGCCATGTAGATGCAGCCTGGGGGCAGATTTTCCACAGAGCTCCACACCCACAACTGGGTTTGATGCTCAGAAGAGCTCAGCTCCCAGCATGGCCCAGCCCAGCCAGCTGAGTGACTCTGAACCTCATCCATGGGGGCAAATCCTCCTCCCAGCTCCAATGTCTGGCCCAGGCACTGGGCAGAGTCACTGCAGGGATTGTGGGTGCAGAGCGAGAGGGAACAATCTGTTTCCTCCAGGCTGCAGAGAAGCTGCAGAGCTTTGTCATGGAGGGCATTGAAAACCGATGGCTGTAGCAGCCGACACACCATCCCCATCTGCAGGAGGGAAACAAGATCCATGGAATAGTGAAAACACTGCACCCAATATTGAGAATTTGCCCCTATCAGAGATCTCAGGGGTCGGTCTGCCCCAGTGTACAAGGGCCAGGAACTGCCCCTCCTCCGCCTACAGGAGCTGCTGCGCTGAGATCCCCACCAGACACAGCCTGATGCTGCCAGCACCCTGGATGGCAGGTACCATAGGCCAGGGGAGGCAGAGCCCCCTCAAACAGGCTGCAGCGCCCCTCCCTTTGGAGGCAGGCTGCAGACCTGCCGCCTTTGGAGTGCTGCCTGCGCTCTGCTCACAGCCCTCGCTCCCGCTCTTCCCCCGAAGCACCTGCTGCTTGCCGCCCGTCAGCTGTGTACGGGCCCCCGCCACTTGCTCCTCTCCACCCCCCGTCACTTGCCCTTAAGACAGGAGGGGGCAGAAAGGAGCAAGCGGCAGGTGAGGGGGCCTTGGGGGAGGGGGTGGAGGAGAGGAGTGAACTGCAACAGTGAACAGTGAGCCTCTGGGTAGGGGGCTAAGTGGGAGCGGGCCATGGGGCAGAGCAGGAGCGGAGCATGGGCGGGGTCTAGGGGAGAGGAGGACAGAGGGGGTGGAGCAGTGGGCAGGGCGATGATCCAAGTGCAGGGAAGGTTCCGGCACTCACGCCCGGCCTCCCCAAATGCCGGAGGCATGTGCTGCCCATGGCCGGCACCAACCCTGTGCAACAGAGCAAACAACCAGAGCAGGTTCATAACCTCATCCTGGAGCTTTACG